>NW_008600883.1:0-55080 GCF_000691845.1 Merops nubicus
CGGGGCCGGGCGGCCACGAGCAGCCGGGGCCCTACGCGCGCACCAAAGAGAACGGGATCAACGGGGAGCTGTCGGCGGGAGACAGGGAGACCGCAGGTAAAGGGAGGCGACGCCCCGCCCTGACACGCGGGCTGCTGAATGAGCCTTCTCCAGGGAGAGAGAACGTTCCGTTGGCTGGAGCCACGCGTGCCCTGGGGCACGGGGCAGCTGACGTGAGGGAGCATGCGCCTTGGGAGGGCACTAGCTCTTCACAGCAAGGGTTGCGTGTTCATCTGGATTTACACAGCTCAAATCCTTTCCCAGGATCCCGGGCAGTGCTCTCAGAAGACTTCAGGAAAGACATGATTTGTTAGGTGGGGCTGGGGCATCTTCCTGGGGACAAGAGAGCAGGCTGGTGTAGAGCAGCTCCTCAGCTCCTGTGGCCTGGGAGGGAGTAGGAAACTGCTCAGCTGTTGTGCATGGATAGCTCATGCTGCTCTTGCATGGGTGTGTGTGTGTGAGGGGTGGATTCCCCTGTTACAAGTAACACCACCTTCTTGAAACCACCAACTCCTTGCAGAATAATGTGTTGCACAATCTGATCAGGAGCACCACAATTCAGTGTTAGCTTTTATTCACCCTGGCCCAGGCATATGTCACTGGATACTCACTGGGACTTCATCTGTTTGTAAACTATGTTAGGATTTTAGGATTCAGCTTGTTATTTGGGGAAAAAAAAATGTGTGACTGTGTCAAAATGAAATATGCAAAGCGAGTTTCCTGTTTTAGAAGTAAATGCTAATTTTCTCTGTGCATAGTTCCCACTTTAAACCCCAGATGAGAGGAATTTCTTTTGTAGAAATCTGACTGCCCTTGATGCATCCATCCATGCATGCTAAAGAGATCTTTCTAGCAAAGTCTGCTGGCTGTTGACAGCATTTGGAGATCCTATCCTTAATTTCTCAGCAGCTGGAGAATTTTAAAGCTCTTGGATCTTACAGTCATTTCATAAGCAAATTCTGCCGGAAATGGATCTCTCTGCTACAAGCAAGTGAATTTAGATTTTAAGAGTCTCTTCTTGTGGATAACCAAAATTTGAAAGCCAAAGGTAAAAGAAATCTTGTGTTAGCATTGAGGTGAGCACACTGTTGATGATTGTTTGAGGGGACAATAACAAAGCCTTGGCTCTTTGCTGTAACCCAGCTCTGTGCTGCACCGAGCCAGCACAGGAGCAGGAGCAGGCCGGCAGGAATCGCAGCAGCAAGGTGCTGCTGTTCTTAGGGGGCCATGTAGGGAGACTCGGTGCGTTCACATCTTTGCCATGAATTTTTCACATCTTGGATGAGTCCCACGCATGCATATGGAGAACTGGGAATAACTTTACAGGACAAAAAGGAGTTTCCTTTCCTTAGAAAGCGAGGAGAGAAATGCTCTTCTCAGGCTCTCTCAAGCTCAGGTTCTGAGTGGTGGTCAGTGCCTGAGAGAGACCCGAACATTTAGTTGAGGTGTTTTCAGGTAATGGATGAAAAGGGGCAGGAGCCCACCGCCGCCCGTCAGTGGGCACTGTAGTAGTGTATTTTCAAGTTGCTTTATGAGACAAGGGGTTAACAGCAGAACAAGAAAAAATGAAGCAGTGTTGTCTAGGGCAAGCAGTTGCACTTGCCAAGGGAACAAGATTACTCTTGATCTGGGTGAAGTTCACTTTGATTGCCATTTTGTGGCCTCATTTCCTCCTCCCCTGCTTTTTTGTCACTGCTTAGATTGCAAAATCTCTAGTGTGGGGACTTAGTGTCAATACATACATTTTTTGTTTGAAAGTCTTAATATAGCTTGTCTCATGGCATCTTTGTCCTTGAACACCAGAAAGTCCCTAAAACTGCTTGTCTTCATGGGTGATTTCCTCTCTTTCTGAAAACTTGGACACTGCACACTCACACTCTGGCAAGCATATATTTAATGAATGCAATGTAAACTGTCTTAGGATATCCAAGATATATTTTTAACCTTTTTTTCTGTTTCTGAAGGAGAAACATGTTGTCAATTTACTGTAGTGACAGTAAGTCACTGGGCTATGTGTTGCCATTTCACACTAGTATTTACTAGCTGAATGTGCTCAGTGTGTTGTGAAGCAGGAACTCTAGAGGTGGGTTTTTGGTGTTTGATTCAGAGTTTGATCTTCAAATCAGGATTGACATTCACCACCAAATTCAGTGATCTTTGCTATGTTTGCTAAGTTTAACTGCAGTGGAGTGTTATATCAAGTGGGGTTTTTAAATGTTGCTCTGACACCTATCATTACCAATAATGTGAATCATTTAATCATTTGTAGTAGCTTACTGACTCCAAATAGCTGAGGAGCAAATGCACATCAAGCCAAGGTCAACTGAGATAATGAAGCCAAACTGTGGTTTTGAGTGGATTTACAGGGATTTTATTTTCCCTGGTGTTAAGTCCAGCACCATAACCTAGGAAAACCTCTGGCTTCTCAGCCTTCATTTCAAAGTCTCTAAGTCCCCAGCAACTGCAGCAGCTCGCCCACAGCGGACCACTCATATGAACAGGGCATTTCCCAGGCAGCTGCCCTCACCCCCTCCCTGCTGCAGAGAGCTCAGTTACATTTTGAGGTGTTTCTCCTAAGGAAGCTCCCCAGCACCTGACTGACCCAGGAGCTGGGGTTTAGTCATGGAACAGGGCTCTCCTAGGGAAAGGTATTCTGCAGCAATGCACTAGTCTCTTTGGGGCACAGCAAAGCCACAGCACAGCCATTTGCAGGGCTCCTGCTGCAAAATCAGAGGGCTGTGTGTTAAGGGGGGGAGGTTAGAGTCAGGCCACCAGGACAAAGGCACCTTATGCCAACGCTGATGCTGGGGCGAGGGCTGGTAATGGGGGCGGAAATAACAGTTCTTGCCAAAATGCATCCAATCCATCACTGCAAGTGACATTCTTAGGTTTGCACAGTTAAATTTTGCCTTCCTGTATATATGTGTGTGTCTCTCTCTTGGCATCTATCTAAGAGTTATTGAGTCTGACCTCAATTTTGGAATCCTCTGAATCTGGCTGTTGTGTTGCCTTTGATTGATCTGTCTCGGTGTCACGCTGGTAATGGCTGCATTATGGAGACACATCAATGCCCTCCTTTCAATGGACCGATGGGGACGTGGGACAGTGCCCAGTGCCGTGGGCAGGGCAGCCTGGGGCTCTGATCCAGCCTCCACTCCAGTCACGGGCAAATATCTGTGAGACAACGGGCCAGGGGTTTGGCATGGAGCATAGGAGGACTGCCATGGATGTGACATGAGGGTGGTAAAGCAGCTATTCCCGTTTAGATGCAAATGTATAAAGACTTGGGCTGCCCCTGGCAGACCAGCTCAGCCCCACTCCGTCCTCAGCTCCGTGCCTCTGCCAGCCACATACCCCATGCTGCTCCCCAGGAGCTCCTGATGACACCTTGCCTTGGGGGGGGGAGGGGTACAGCCCAAGATCCACGGAGTTGCAATGTGCTGTCCCTGATTCATGCCTGCCCAAGTCCTTTCTCACCTGCACACACACAAACAGGGTCCTTGGTGAGGATTTTGGAAGTACCAAGAGGAAAGGATGAGATCTGTGTAGCTCTTGTCAAGCCAAAGACTTTCACATCACATGAGATGTGTGCTGCAAAAGAGGCGTGGCAGAGTAACCTTCAGAAACTCACTCTGAAGTGGGCTAATGTGGAAAGCTTTGGCTTGAACCCCATGGTGGAGCTCGGGATGTGTTTGACTCATAATGAAGTACAAGAGTGGTAGCGTTTCTTCGCTTGCTCCAAAGTCGTGGTCAGCTGAGTGGGAGGAAGCACTGAGGAGCAGTACAGATATGCTGCAGCATTCTCTGGGAACCAGAAATTCAACACAATCCATCATATTTGACTTGCAAGCTGCAAAGGTTTAGGTTTTTACATGTAAAATAAATTTATTTTTCTTTTCAGTAATATAGTGACTAACCTGTCAAATTCGTATAATTAAGGATAAAAGTAGTTAGCTGCATCGTGAAGCATCTTTTACAATAGGTCTTTCTGTGCAGTGACTCAGCTGATTGAGTGCTTTCTTCATTACATGCCAAATTCAGGTTCATAGTCAGAGAGGGGTTGGATTACCCACGTGGTTATTTGATGTTGGGTTTTTTTTGACGGATGAAAGGAAAGCATTTCCTGAAATCCCATTACCAGAGCCTCAGGCCAATGGCTCTGTCCTGGTGTCACTCAATGTTAAGGACAGTAACGCATCCTGCCAGAGTAACAGACAGAGCCCTTCATTAATTGGCAGGGTACCCAAACTATGTGGGATGCAAAGAGAATGCCAGGCGTCCTGACATAGCACAGAGGACTGACCACAGGTTGAGCTCTCCTGCCTTGCTTGTCAGAGCCCTTGAGTCACAGGAAAGGTGGGTGAGAGTGACAGGTAAGTGAGACAGGCCAGGATTTTTGGTGGCTGAGGGGACCTAGAGACTGGTATCTGTTAGCCTATAAGTGGAGCAGAAAATGAGGGGAGCCCTAGACCTTTGAAGGGGAATGAAGAAGGGGCAGAATGGAGCTGAAGGAGGAATGAGGAACATTGGGGGAGCAGCAGGAGAGCTGCAAGAGGTGAGGGGCAGAGAGCTGGGGAGATGAAAGCTGTTCTGGGCAGTGGCAGGGAAAGAAGGAAAAATTGTAAATAAAGTAAGGACTGGTAGAAAAAGGCTCATTTTTATCCATTCATCCTGAGCCAGAACAGCTTTTGCATGATAGCCAGGAATGGCCCAGAGAGGCAGGAACAGCACAGTCTGCAGGAAACAACAAGGGAGAAAAGTAGGAAGGGGCAAATCTTGTCACAGACTTTAATGTAATTTGTCCTATTTCAGCCATTTGTTTTAGAGTCTGTTCAGACTAAATGGGAAATGGCAACAAATCTATTCCTGTGACCAGCTACTCTTTAAATAAGGGTATTTAAATAAGCTTCAGGGAATGTCAGCCTGGAAGACTGCTCTGGCAGAGCCAGTAAATACTCCTGCTGCGGTGAGGAGTCCCTTTAGGTTGGCTATGCAAAAAAAATGGATTGAGTACAGGGACTGTGCCTGTTTCAGCCACTGGGCAGCGTGTCAAGGAGACAGTCTGTGTGCCATTGTCTTCTATAGCCTTGCCTTATAGCAGCCAGTCTTCAGGTGAAGAGGATCTTGTTCATGGCCCTCAGCAGCACTGTGACATCACCGTGACACTTGGTTCTGCTGGCTTGGGGCGCTCGGGCCAAGAGGAGCTGCGGTGGCAGGGTGTGCAGGGGCAGGGTGTGCAGGGGCAGGGTGCAGCTCTGTGCAGGGGGTCAGTAGACACCACAGCCTCTCCAGGCTGAAACTGCACTGAGTCATCACCCACTCTTAGGGTTTTTCCCTCTCTAGTGACCTTTTATTTAATCTTAGAATCATAGAATCATTTAGGTTGGAAGGGACCTCCGAGATCATCAAGTCAAGCCACCGAGTCACCAGGGCTCTAAAGTCCTCTGCCAAAACAGATCAGAATCTGTCAGGGTTGGAAGGGACCACTAGGATTACCCAGTTCCAACCCCTCTGCCATGAGCAGGGACCCCTCCCACTAGATCAGGCTGCCCAGAGCCTCCTCCAGCCTGGCCTTAAAGACCCCCCGGGATGGGGCCTCAACCACCTCCCTGGGCAACCCATTCCAGGGTCTCACCACTCTCATGGTGAAGAACTTCTCCCGCACAGCCAGCCTGAATCTGCCCACTTCCTCCATTCCCTCTAGTTCTGTTGTTACTTGAGATCCTAAAAAGTCCCTCCCCAGCTTTCTTGTAGGCCCCCCTAAGATACTGGAAGGCCACAATAAGGTCACCTCAGAACCTTTTCTTCTGCAGACTGAACAGCCCCAACTCTCTCAGTATCTTCTTTTCCTCTGTGTGTCTTTTTCTCCCTCTGTTGCCATACATGTGATAATACTAAGATGGCACTGCCAGTAGGCATGCAAACAAGCCTTCTTTGTACAGAGACCTTTTTAGTCTCTCTGTCCAACAGGACTGCTTTGTCAGAGCTTTCCTTTTCGCTGGCTGCTGGTGCTGGCCATCCTGCTGCTGCCCAAGTCCTCCTGGAGCTACCAGAGCCCTCCCCAAACCTCTTGAATGGCTGTTTCCCAGAGGAGCCTCCGAGCCGTGTTCCCAGATGTGCGCTTTCAGCAAGCTGCGTGTCTCCAGCAACACAGCCAAAATGCACAGAAGGATGCAAAATCAATGACATTGAGAGGTGAAGGTGGTTGCTGTGTTTGTCCCAATTCAGTTGTTTATTTTACAAAGCTGGAAGAATGCATCTTACCTTGTCATTGATGGCTCCCATGGGAAAGAAGCTGTTAATTAGGCATTTTGATCTCCCTCCCTTTGCCTAGGAAATATGACACTAATTACTGTGCACCATCATCTTTGCCAATTTAGATATAGGCAAACGCAGAAGACTTCTGAAACTTTTCTTTTCCATGCTAAGAGTAGTACAAGTGTCATTTTCTGGGACGCATTACTGGAATATTTTAGACACATTCAGATTATGTTGCTGAAGGCAGCACAGGCAGAGGCAGCAAAGCCTGTTTGGGGCTCTTGTAGAAGATGATTTTTTTTGCAATTCTCTGTTAAGCTTGCTGTAGAGTTCCTTCTCAGCCAGGCGGTCCCTTCGGGCTCCCTCGTGGTGTTTCGGGTCACTTTGGGGTTCTAGCGCCATGGCGTGAGCACCCTAAGAATGAACTGCATGAGCAGCTCTGCTTCCTGAAGGAGGAGGGGTGGAACGCCTGCCGGCCCATTGGCCTGGCAACCAGCGCTCACTCCTGGCCGTCAGCGTTCCCAGAAACCCAATGGATGACAACCTCGGAGACCAACAAGGAGCAACGAGGCCGGGGTGTGGAGCCAGCATCTTCCATAACGTGCTGTTCCAACCACACCAGCAGTTCAGATGGTGCCACCAGCGCTCTTCAGAGAAGCTGTCTTTTGAAAACGGCTGCAGGCGTTCTTGGGGGGCTGCTGTAGCCAGGATGGCTATTGCTGCTGAAAGATGAATACCCCATCAAATGCAGAACGCATCCTGGGAGTTAAATTTTTGCTTTTGTCTCCCCTTTTGTGGACAAAATCTTGCCCTTTGTTCACCTCTGCCCTTCCTCTCCACCACCTATGTTGGGCTGCCTGCTCTGGTGGGGGCTGTAGACAGATTTTGCTGTTTCTGTGGGTTGGATCTCGACATTCCAGTGCTGGACTGGTCAGTTGAGTGACTGGTGTGGCAGTTGTGTCCAGGTGCCGTGTTCCAAATCATGGTCTGTTGTGCTGGAGCCCTTTTCAGCATGTGGTAGGAAACAGCTTGTGCATTTCTGAATTACATAAAGCAGACAAGACTTGGAAAAGCCAGGAGGAAAGGCAGGCAGATGTGGAGAGAGCTAGCCCAGGTCACCCGGGAGGGCTGCAGCAGCGCCACAGGCAGGGGGCACGGCTCTGTGCAGGGCTGCATGTGGCTTCTCTGTGGGCTCCTGCCCTTTGGGCTTGGCTCAGCTCTCTGTCCCTTGCAGAGAGGTGAAGGTGGAGTGATTCAGTGGCTCTTCCCTGTCATGTCTGAAGGGAAGCCAGCATGGTCTCCATCCCTGCGGTGGCAGCGTGAAGGACATTCAGGAGCACTGGGCAATATTTGACAGTGGGCAGTGGTCTTTGTGACTGCAGCTGGAAGGTGGTATCACTGGGGACTGTGCCAGCATATAATTTTCCATTGCAGTTTTGATCTGAGGGCAGGAAGATTTGGAGGAAGGTTCATTACCAAACAACAGAGCTTTGTTTTGCAGACACACAGCTGGTATTGTTCAGGCAGAGCTGAAATGGCAACTTCTTCTCCAAAGTCACCTTGCAAAGGAAACAGCAGGTTCTTAGATGACAGCCTGGGACTTCCTGGTGGGCATTTCCTGGCCCCTCACCCTGCGCACAGGCCCTTATCAGCTCTCAGAGCCTCACAGGCTGTGGAGCAGGAGAGCCTGGAGCCAGGGTCATTAACCCACCCAGCCCCAGGCTTCCCAAATCTGCTCCTCCCCTTTCCCCACTGGGGAGGCTCACGGTGCGCTTTCCAGCCCTGGCTGACCTGGGCTAGCCCAGCACAAGGCACAGCTCCCCCCACCCCCAGGTGTGTCTGGGGGAGCCCAGTCCCCCCAGCGTGGGGGTGGACATCTGCCCTTCCTCATGGTGCTGGGCACGGGTTTGACCTGGTGGAGAGGAGGTGGGCACCATCGGATCCCTCACAGGAACGAGTGGCACAACTGTTCTGCTGTGCCTGCGAGGAGCGCCAGGCTTTGCTGGTTGCTTTTTTCCATGTTGCCATGTCAACGTGTCCCTGCACCCAGTGAGATCTCTGTTTAAGCTCCACTGAGAGAAAGTATGTAGCCTAGGAGCTTATTTAGCATTCAGGAGTGCACAGCCTCTCTGTAGCAGCTCTGAGCCACAGCCAGGGTGTCTGACAAAGGAAAGGAGGATTTAATTTTTTTCCCTTTTCCTCTAGCATTTGCATCTCAAGGTTATGGGAGACGAGGTAGATGGGGAGGGAGACTGGGGAGCACTTAGCAATGGGGACCTCACTCTTACAGAGGCACGACTTCATTGAAATGAAAAGGAAATATTACTTTGGGGCATATTTACATTGAAAAAGACACGTGTGAGATATATATATATACATGCAGATTTCTTGGTTAAGCTAACCCTGGTGAGCTACCCTGTATTAAAATTGGAAAGCAAAGGCAATCTGGGTTTTAATTTGAGTGAGGAACTCAAAGGAAAGATTCAAAGCAAGCAAGGGGCAACCCCCCTGCCTTTGTCTTCTCTGCTGGTTTAGTCTGTGAGGTTACAATATTGAAAAAGAAATCAACTCTTCTCATCCTGTATTTATATCGTTAGCAAGGACACTTTAGTGGTTTAGCGGTGACCTGGCAGTGCTGGGTTAATGGTTGGACTTGATCTTAAAAGTCTCTTCCAACCCAAACAGTTCTATGGCAGCAAAACTTAGTGTGTTCTGGTGTTTTGGGTTGGGTTTTTCCATTTTGTGCAGTCGCTACTGGTAGATTAACTGCTGACTTTTAAATCCTTTGGATGATCACTAATAGAGGTTTTGCTTGCCTTTGCCAGCTGCAGGGATGGAGGGCAGCAGAAAGCTGCTGGCATTAGCTGGCAGATGAGCACTGATGATCCAGTGCCTGTCTGTACCAGCGGTGAAAAGGCTGATGTGGAAATCCAAAGGCAAGACTCAAAGTGAGAGGGCTGTGTGCTGGTTTTGCCCCTCTTTTGTTCCTTGGGAGCAATGAGCAAGATATTTACATTTTCCTCTGCTGTTTCGCAGACTGACTGCAGAGCAGAGTCAGTGCTGCTGAGAAAGCCCATTCTGAAGTGATGTCTATTTTGGGGGGGGGTTGTTAGCACTGAGGCATCCTCATGACGTGCAGAAGGTGCAGGAAACTTCAGGCACCCCAACCGTGTACTTCAGGTCATGTGAGTGAGCCCTTCCCCTGCGTGTGGAAAATGCCTGGTCAAAACTTTAATACTTCAGCTGCATGCAGTATATGGAAAATAACTGTGAGATATCATTATCTCCAAGGCAGGAAACTCTGTTAGCTGCTTCCCAGAGAGTCATTTTCACTCAGGGCTGGGTCAATTGAATACTTCATGGGAATCAGTTTCACTTGGAGGCACTCTGTATTTCAGGAGGGGAAAATAAACCCCAGGTATTTCACTTTTTTGTTCATATTTCTTTCCATGAGATGAATTCATAGTGCTATATGATCAGTTTGGTACAGCTCCCAGCAACCCATAGAGCCTACAGCAGTTATGATAAAACTGATTTACAGTCTGGTCCTGGGTCCGTGCGTCTGGCGAGACAGAGAGCTGAATAAAGAAGGGCAGAAGCAGCAGCTGCCGGCGCTGCGTGGCTGGGGCGGCCTTGCCGAGGTGCCAGAGCTTTTCTCATTCGCAGCCCACACCACGTGTGATGGAAGGAGAAGGCTTCTGCTGGGACTTGCTTTTTACCCCAGAGCCGGGGCTGTGCCACGGCCTGCGCAGGTTCTTGGTGAGCTGTAAAGGGAACGGATCCTCAGCTGTACCTGTCCACGGGTTGTTTTCTCTATCCTTCCACTGTCAACCTTTCTATTTAAGAATATATTGTCCCTCTAAACAAGTGCTCTGTCAGCTCTTCCTTCTTTTCCTCTCACTTATATTGCCTCTAGTTTTTTTTACTTGTTTTCTCTGTGCACTCCCAGCTTTACCCCAGCCATCCAGTGGAGCTCCTCTGTGACCTTGTATTTCCCCAGCCACCCTTCATTTGCAGCACATTTGAGAGCTCTTCCTCTGGATGCAGATCGCTCCTGGTGGCTGCAGCGACCCCGGCTCTGGTCTCAGCTCTCCTCACAGCACCCGGATGTCCCCAGCATTGTGGCCACAGAAGCTTGCAGACTTCTAAGTGCCCAGAGAAGACAAGTCTGTCAGAAAAAGGGGAAGAGGTAGTTCACTGAGGGCTTTCATGTGCATTTCTCACATCTCCCTCCTATAAGATTAGATGCACATTTCTCTTTCCTTATAATTTTCTTCACTCTGAAGCGTGGGCCAGTGGTCTCCAAGGGTGGGCAGGCAGTAGACGTGATCAGAGATGAATCCTGGTCAGTGGCCTAGCAGAGATGAGTCTCCCTTGGACTGGGGCAGTGCCTTGAGACTGGGGGAGAGATGGCAGAGCTGCTGAGCAGGCTGGGAACTGCTCTGAAGATCCATCCACAGCATGACCTCTGCAGGACTTAGTTAATTTTTCTGTGTTCTGTGTGCATGCTGACCTGTTCTGCCCCACCTGCCTGCAGGAGCACTCCAAAATTCTGTTGGGTTGACAGAGTGATCTTCAGTCCTTCTGACCAGGCATGACTAGAAATCCCCTGCAACCCGTGCACAGGTTAATGTTAATGTTAAACTTAAATTCAGCAGAGTTTGTATAGCATACTTCAAATTCTTCTTTTAAAAGATCACAAGAAATACTATAAAAGGTGTTTAAAATCAGCTCAAAAGGAACTAAAAATGAACTTTAAGGGGCATGTCACCTCCTGTTGTAGGTGGCTGAAGCTCCATTGACTTCTATGAGGGTTCTTAGAAGTTTGTTTGTTTAAAATCTTAACTTGTACTAAAGTTCAAAACAAATATTGATTTAAAAGTGAGTTACCTGTTAGGTGTATTTACTCACACTCAAAGGATTAAATACCCAATTCTTTGTTTTGAAGCCAAAGCATGTTTTTCTGCATGAGTTGTAAGGAGCTCATGTTTTAGTGGAAGACAGACAGAGCTGCTTCATATGTGTGAGTGGTGTTGGCAGCTGATGCCACATCCTGGGAGAGGCAGCAGGACATCACTGTATTGCCCTGGCTGAGGGTCTGCTTTTGTCTGCTTCAGTGTTGCATGTTAGCTGTAAATTGTGTTGCCCATGCATGGGGCAAAGCAGAGCCAGTTAGCTTTCCCCTCCTCTGACCTGTCTGGGAAGCCCTGACAGTAGTAAATATTTTGTTCCAGGCAGTAGACTTCAGAAGCTGCGACTCAGGGGATGCACAAGGATTTGCAGTAATGAGGACTTACTCTAAAAGCATTGTTTTATTGTACTGACATTTGTATGACTCCTTTTTAACAGTTTTTCATATTTCAAGGCAGGGAGTGTAGAATTGGTCCAAGCACAGGCAGCTCGAGCCCTTTAGTTTGGCTGCTGCTTCCCCAAACTCCGTGGAGCAGGCAGGGGTGCACGGACACCCCCCTCCAGCCTCCCTGTTTGTCTGTACTGGAGCACGAGCGGCCCCACACAGCTCACCTGCAGCCAGAACACCAGTCTGAACCAGGGGTACTCTCATAGAGAGCGGATGTGTTAAGGGACCGGATAACGGCAGTTCAGATTTTCAATCTTAAGGAGAAGGTAGGAGGGGATGTTGAATATCTGAAGTGCCCCAAAATACGGAGGTGTAACCCATTTGCTGTGGGGCTCATCTGGGTGTGGAGCTGCTGCGGTGGGTCTCCAGCTGTAGCTTCCCTGTGCATGCTCTTCTCATAGTCACTGCAATGCATCTTTCCCCAAAGATAATCTGAATGTTCACACCTTTGGGCTTCAGTGTATTAAACAATCAAAACTCTTTCTTTCCCCAGACACTGTCCTTTCCTGACCTGTTCAGTTGGTTAGCTGGTAAATCCTGGTGATTAAATTAATCTGTCACTCTCCTCATTGATGCTACAGAGGCTTAAAGTCGACGAGTTTATTAGGGAAATGATACTTGTCAGTTGTGTTGTGGTTTCATTTAATTTAAAAGCTGATGCTCCCATTATTTGCCTTCATACCTCCTGCCAGTTACTGTTGATATTGCCAACATCCAGATCAAGGACCTACTTAGAGCAAAATATTTACACTCACCAAAGCCATCTGAGAGCAAACATTTGAATTCTGTAAAGCTATGCCACTGAGTTTTTCTTCAATCACGGGCGCTAATCCATTGGCATTATTTGGATTTTACGTAACTTATTCACAGTGCCTTGATTGCTGCTCTGCATTTCTCTTTTAATCCGAGTGCAAAAGGCAGTACTTAAAGTTCACAATCCCAGTGTTAAAGTCCAAGATTTGTTTGTGTTTTTTTCCATCAGAAATGTCACTGGGTGAAGCCCAGGTCTTATTCCCCCAGCGTTCCAGCTGCCTTGACTGCAACAAGAGTTGTCCACCAGCTTCCAGGAGAGCTGAGTGTGAATTCAGGACCTATCCTTAGGGGACTGCCTAATGCCACTAAACAAATCGAATAGCTATTTGGTTTGTGGTCCCACTGCACTCGGAATTGCAGTACCCTGAGGGGAAAAATCCATCCGCCCTGCTTGCTTTTCAACTCGTCAAAGATAGTAAATAGCCACTCTGTGTCTTTCCTTTCTGCAGGAATATATTTGAGGTATTTTGCCTCACTAGGCAGCGCAGGTTGCCCTGTGCTTTTGTTGTTGACTGGATTCCACTGTGCCAACAATTAGTGCTGGTTACCTTGGAAACTGCTCTGCACCCCACTGGGGATTTTGACAAGCACATTTTGACTGAAATTGCTTTGTTTTCCCCATTCTGCAAGCACACATGTTGCTAATCCTTTTGCTGGACTCAGTCTGCTTTCCTTCCCTAAAATGTAGCAAAATTAACAAAACATAGTACTTTATCCTTTTCATCTATTTGCACCTTTCTTTATCCCCAGTTCAGCCCCAGTGCCCCAGGAGCGTTCATTACCCTTTGCATTAACGGAGCTCACTGTTAATTTTCTTGGTAGGTGTCTGCAGGGTGACGATGTGAATCCATGTTTAAGCTCTGACACAATTTTCAGTCTCTTCCTCTCCGTCCTTCCTTCCTGTCATCCCTTTCCTTCAGTTATCTCCTGGAGCATTTGTTGTGCCGTGTGGTTGGTTCCAGCACATTAAACTTTGTTTATGCCTTAAACAAGTTCTGCTTTGCAGAGACCAGATTGCATCTTCCATGGCTGCAGCAAACCCCAGATCCACTGCCACCGCAGTGGTATCAGACAGAGCTGTTGCTGGAAAGAGCCAGGGGTGCTGCTCCTCCAGTCTGGGAAGAGTGTCCCCATGAAATTTTGGAGACATAAAATGTCTGGGTTTTTTTGTTTTAAGAAGTGCTGTTGCTGTGAAATGGGCGCTCGGGTGGCCAGAAGCAGGAGATAGGTGGGCTGAGTGACCCGCCTGTGCGACAGCTCATGAAACACAGGTGACTGCAGCCAGGGAAGCAGAAGATCTGGGGAAACACACTCTGGTCTGAGCAGGGCAGCTCTGGCCTGAGAAGTCAGTGACACTGTTCGGTGAGGTGAGGAGGAGGCCACTCCCCGGGGTGAGCTGTTCCAGCCCTGGTTCCTCTGCCGGCAGAGATGCGTCCCTGCGGGCAGGGGGGAGCTGCGAGTCCTGCCCAGAGGAGGTTTCTCCTGTCAAAGGCAGCTCCCAGAATAATAATGCAGCATTGCATGGAGGGGAAGGAGGGAGAGAGAAGAAGATGAGAGGTACTGCTGGATGAAGGCTGTCAGAGGCAAATGTCTGAGCCTGAGCAGTTTCACCTCGGAAGTGGTGTTTGTAGCAAACTTGGCACCCCAACGGATTGAGCCTGAGGTTATGGTAGGTTGGAAGAGAAAGAGAAAAGGTGCCTGAGGCTGAAGGAAAATCATTAAAAGGGGCACAAAGTGAGCAGACACCACACATCACTGCGGAGTTGTGTCACAGATCTAATTTTTGCTCTTGCCTTTTTAGTTGCCAATTGTTTCTAACAGTTTCCTGGAAATATTTGGTGAAAGCTCAGACACCTTTTTTAAAGACTCTTGCCACCATCTGTACATCTGTCTCTGGGGCGGGTAAACCTGTCTGTTAAAAAACTTAATGGATTGGAAGGGTTTCCTGGGAAATGAAAGTACTGTAGGTAATGGATTCAGGTGCCAGTGGAGACATCTGCAGTCCATTGACAACTGCAGTGGCATCAATAAGAAATGAAGGAACGGTTTGACACAAGATCTTGACCTTTTACAGGGTCTGGTCCCAAGTCTTTGGCTGTGCTGTAGCTGTGTTTGGAATGTAAACTTGCGTTAACGGCCCCTGGCTGAGTCTCTGTCAGTGGAGGGGGCTCTCAGGAGTCTGGAAGGGAGTGTCTGGTTGGAGCCTGCAGTGTAAACATCGGTGCCAGTGCAAGCTGGGGTGGGGATTGGGCAGCTGTTGTGCCCTTGGGTGTGCTTATGAGAGCATCTGCAGCTTTTGGAAGCACTAGTACCTGCTAAACCCAGCAAAGTGGAAAGGGTGCCATCAGCAGATGGTTCTGCATCTCCTCCAAATCCCAGTGCTCTGAAAGAATTTGTGTCCCTAGTTATCTGTGGGGCAGGGAGATTCCAGATGTCCTGATGTGGTATGCTGGGCGCTGGGGTTTCTAGAAGGATTGGACAGAGAGTTCTCACTGGTTTGAGTTTTAATTTTGGTTCGCGTTAGTGTAGTGCCCAGGACAGATGCCTGTCCTCTCAGCAGGGCAGTCCTCTGTTCCTGCCACAGAGCAGCTCTTTTACCAGTAGCAACTGGGCAGACTTGACTGACAGCCCTGTCAGAGCTTGGTCTGAAGTGACAACCTCTATGGGGGCTGCAGAATCACTGTCCCTGTGTGTTAGCCCCTGGCCTCAGCTCAGCCTGCTCCTGCTTGTTGTCTGGGGGCTTTGAAGGCTTATGCTGAAGATCTTTCACAATGTCTCCTCTCCCTTACGGATGTCATGTTCGAGGACCACCCGTACTTTTAGGTACCACATTCCCTGAAATCACACTGGGAGACTCAGTCTGTGTCCTGTATCATGAGCACCTGATGCCTTGGTAGAAAGGAGCAACATTTTCCTCTCTGCAAAATGCAAAGGAAAGCCATGTTACCTTTCTTTGTTGTGCTGGAGTCTCATGTGAAGCCAAGGTCCTTGTTGACTTTCAGAAACACATATTTGGTGTTGCTTGTCATTTGTCAGTGCCATTTCTGTGGCACAAAATAGAGTCGGAGAATGTCTACCTACTTTAAGAGAAGGAAAATAAATCTCTGCAAGCAAATCTTATCTCTAATGAATCCAGAGCTTTTAGGCTGTGAAGAATTTGCCTGGCATCCAAGCTAACTTTTTTTTTTTTTTTCTTTATCATTAGGCTTCCTTGAACTTTAACTGAACCATAAGGAAACTATGAAGAGTCTCAATAGCTGCCCTGTGAGGATTTGACTTACCCATTGGATCTGCTATTTATAGTGTCCATTAGTGCAAAAATGTCTGTCCTTTTGCAGCAGTCATGTACAGCAAAAGCACTGCTCTTCTGGCGAACTGCCTGTGCCTCCTGTGTCACCCAAAATATCCATCAACAGAGTGTTCAGAAGTGAGCCTTTCTTGATTAAAAAAGCCCAGACAAACAAACAACCCCAAACCCAGAGGCAATTTGTATTTTGTTTTCTTATTTTACATAGCCTGAAATTGAAATTTCCATTTTTCAAGAAGCAACCTTTCACCCCCAGCCATATCTCCCTGTGAAACATAACCTGTGTCCCAAGCAAATTAGGTCAGTAAGAGAGCTGAGAGGGTGGGAACTGTCTTCCAGCTTTGGAGAGCCCATTTGCACCCCAGTACCAGGCTGGGTGTGAAGAAGAATAAATTCTGTAATAGAGGAGACCAGTTTAATGGGGAGTTGTCCTGCCTTTCTGGGAGGTGGCTTACAGTAGCTTGGCTGATGGAGAGCAGGTGACTCGGTGGGTTTCCTTCAAATACGCTCCATGGTACTAACTCTGGTGTGCATTTGCATATTCTATATCTGAAAAATTAATTTGAACAGTTTCTTTAAATTTTCCTACGAAAATAAGCTTAAAAAGTCGATTCTCCTGAGCAGCACTCGATTTGTTCATCTGAGCTAACAGTACAGACTTGATGACATTACTTCTGTCAGTAGTATTAGGATGAGTAGACTCATGGAAATTTTGGCAGAGGGTCACATGTCACATCCTCCAGCTGTAAAGTTGTGTTGGCAGTTGGCGTGGGGACCTCTGGAGCCTTGGTACCCTATGAAACTCTGTGCCATTCTCCATCCTCACCAAAGCTTTCACAGCAACACTCTTCCCTGTTCTGAAAGAGCAGAACGTGAACAGGGTTATACCAAGTAGGAAAGTAGCCTCACAACACAGGGAATTGTCAGGACCTGTCATGATCCCAACAGACCGTTTGTGTCCAGTCCACTGCTCTGCAAGAGCAGCTCCACGTGACAGGCTGGGAGGGTCCACAAGGGCTCTATGCCATGTTTCTCACAAGAGGAAGGAGCCAGGAGGTGCTGAAAAGCACCCCCAACATTCAGCAGGCCTCCATGCAGGAGAAATTTGAAAAGCTTCAAAATGAGTTGCAGGCCCTTGAAAGAGAGAGCTGGGAAGATTGATGGGCTTTAAATCAATATCACTGTTCTTCGGTCCACAGGACTGGCCACATGCATGGCTTGACTGATGGAGTTATGGTGCTTGACTAGATCTACTTAGCAGCAAAGCGGAGTTTCATCTCATACTAGGGGCATGCTGTTGAAAGGGAGGGACAGAGAACAAGAGCTGCCATGCTCAGGGTCCTGCTGAGGCAGGCATCTACATCATATGCTGTCCCTTTCACAAACGTATCGAGCTCCATCTCAAAGCCAGTTGTTTCCTGCTGCGTGGAATAATGCTACAGCTTCACACCCCTAATGGGAAGAAAGCAGCGTCTTCAGATTTCTGGTCTGAATTCATCCTTGGCAGGTGTATACTCATGTATTCTTGGGCTAACGGTGTTTTAAATCAGGTTATTTTTTTCACTGCTTGGTATTTGTTCTGACATATTCCTCCATCTACTCTTGCTGTTTGCAACGGCAGATAAAACTATTGCAGTCACTGCCTTCCTGGCGACTGGTCAGGAGCAAAGTGAGTGGTAAGATATAAATACCAACAATTATCAATGTTCTTTGCCAGTGGGTGGTTTTTTATTTTTATATTTCATTACATGGTTTGTGGAAAAGAGAGATTAACAAAGGTTTTAGACAAACACGACTGTGGAAGTTAGGTCACTTACATCTGTGTTATTTGGGATAAAAAAATGAGCTTTTCTAAAGGACAGACAAGAGGAATAAGTTTCCATTAGAAGTAGAAAGGAATTCTGTAAGCATACAAGCTGTGAGAAGAAATCATCATTATCAATCTAGTGGACAGTATCCCGTGTTGGAGCTGTTGATGTGAAGTTACATGTAGGGCATTGATTTAAATATACTCCCCCTTCCAGCCGGTTGGCCCTTGCCTGAAGGACGCAGTAATGGTGAGCAGAGAGCTTTTACTTCTGCCCTCGGGGTGGTGGTTGATGGGGGCTCTGGTCTCCTGGCAGGAGCAGGAGCTGCCATCTGCCGTTAGAAACCTTGGTCTCCACGGGACGGCTGGAGCAGCACTGGGCTTGCTGCTGTTCTGAGGTGTGTGCCCTGCCGTGCAGCTTGGTGCCATGCCCGGGGCTCTGCTTCCTCTGGGCTCCCAGCACCCTGCGTTTGGAACAGCTCAGCCAGCACCCACAAACAGCTGGAGAGCACAGGGAGTTATTTCCACCACGTTCAGCTACAAGAGGGAGGAAGATGTTGATTAATGAGTAAGAGAGGGGGCTAATACACAGATAAGAAAATGAAACCAGTTTTCTCTGAATTCTTTTGTTCGTGGCCCTGCTGGACCAACTCTTATACCCTTGATTTGCTAGACCAAAGATGCCTAAAGTGCCCTGGCTCCAGATGGGTCCCTGTTCCTGCCCTCCACAGTGAGCCCCCCAGAGCCCCCAGAAGCCTGTGCCTGAGACCAGGGCCTCGGAGCCCAGCCCACCAAACAAATGTTATCCTCTGCAGTCCCTCCCTCTGCATGATATCCAGACCTACTGTTTCAGTAACACTTTGTGGGGCAGTCTATAGGGGTAGGAGGACAAAGTGTATGTTTTAATCATACAGAAATGTTATTTGGCCCTTCTCTTTCAAGCCCCTCATCAACATAGACGTTTGTCTGGGAAGTGTCTTTAATGCATAGTGCTGAGGAGGAAACATCATCCTAAGTCCATATAAGAATGCAGCTAACTTCATGTATTAAATGTCAAGAAATCCCATTACTCAGCTGGCCGTTCCACCCCTGTTTGCAAAACGGTACCTGGAAAAAAAAAAAATTCTAGGCATTTAATAAATGAGCATCTTAAAATTTTGCATTTGCTGCACATTATCCTTATCAGAAAAATCATTTAATAAGGAAGCTTTGTGCATCTTCCTGCAAAAACTGAAGTCCTGTTTTTTATAAATGCTCAGCATTTTCCACTGAGATCTTTGGAATATTTGGTCCTTCTCTTTTATTTTTAATGATTTGCTTATATTTCAGGTAAAGAATTACCTTTTAAAAATGGATTAGGTCAGCCTCCATTTTTTTATTATTTAAGCTAATCTTCATAACTTTAAATCATTATTTTCTTTGTTTTTTCTAACTTTTGCTGCTGCCACAGAAGAAGTGTCTGCGAGGATAGTACAAGTAGTAACAGCTGAAGCTGTAGCAGTCCTGAAAGGCGAACAGGAAAAAGAAGCCCAGCACAAAGATCAGCCTGGACCACTACCTTTAGGTAAACCAAAATAACACTCAAAGTGTTCTTGTGCCTGCACATGTTTTATGTATCTGTATTACAGAAAGCAGTTATGGTTACAGCTCTCTGTTCACATGGGTTATGGCCATGGGTAAGCTGCAACCCCACTGGATCAGTGCTGGAACCAACTAATGGCAGTATCGCTGTTGCCCCTGTTCTTCACAGACCTGTGACTGTCTCATCCACCGTTTGCTCTCACAACATTCTCCACCTGGTTTCTGACACCTGAGCAGCACAGCTCTGAATGTAATTGGTGGTACTGGATTTGTCTTCATGTTTGGTGGGACCCAGCAGTACTTGGTGCCCCTTTGTGTTCAGTCATGTACAGTGCTGAGAGGGAAAGATTAGTGGCTGAAGAGGACAAGGTTAGAGGAGAGGCCTATGAAAAGAAAGTGAGGCTTTGATGGCTGGGTGGTAGCTACTCAAAAAGATGGAGGAGGAGCAGTTCAGCAGGAAGCAGGAAGGGGGCACACTGGGTGAGGGTGGGAGGAGGTTTAGCAGCCAGACAGGGTGAGGGGAGGTTGTGGGAGAGGGAGCTAGGTGTGTTATAAGCAAATGCTGGTTCTCCAGGCTGGGGATGTTGCTGCCACCACTGGTCCATGCTGTGCCCCCATCCTCTGACTGGCTCCTTTGTGAAATGTCTCTGAAGTACAAGTATATGTGTGTGTGTGTGTGTATATATATACACGTAAGTATACGGCCATTTATGGCTAAAGTGCTTCCTCCCACTCAGGAAGGTTCCACAGCACCTCTGAGCACGTACACCAAGGTCCAGGGAAGGGCGACACTCCGTCCTGAGGCAGGGCAGCTCCTGTAAGCCTGCCCAGGGCAGGTTCTGCCGAGCACACGTACACTGTGATCAAATCAAAATAACGCCCCACAGGCACTCTGCTTTGTCTGGAACACTGGCTGGACCCTGCTTAGCAATAAATTAAAGTCAATCAGTAATTTAGAATATTTGTTGGAAATTCTGTTCCCAAGGTCTTTCGCTTCATTGAACTCATTTTGAACTGCGGCAGGGAGATGTGTTGCTTGGTAATTCCCTCAAGAGACTCAATTTTACATGGAATCCCCCAGTTCTGCAAAGCACTTTGTACACATTTAAGCACAGGTTGCTTCATGGGTCCAAATGGATATTTGGTTCTGTCTAGTTAGATAAGACACTTAAAAAAATATCATGAGAAGTGTGTCTTCAATTCGTGACTGTTGGTGTTGCAGTTCCTGTGGTCAGTGACTGTTCAGTGAGTGTGGGTGGAACTGCATTGTGGTGAAGATACAAATACTCCATCCCTGGACAGCGCATCTGAAGGACAAGTCCCGTAAGGGTCTCTTCCAAACCACACTGAAATAAGTAGAAGGAGGCCTGGCCATTTCTGCTGGGGCTTTGAAGCTGGCTTTTCTATGCTTGGGAAGAAGCCCTGGATCAGAAACTGAGATCTGCTGTTGAGAAATGCCATTTATAAGACAGATTTGTTAAAACAGATTTGTTACCTTTTTTTTTTTTCTTTTAAACATTGCTTAAGCTGTGGTAGTGGATCTGTTTTTAAAGGAAAAACATTGTCAAAGTGATTGGTATGAAAACAGATGCTGAGGTTATGCCGAGTTCATTTAAGAAGCAGTTTGTTTAGGATTTCATTGTACCTGAGTTGAAATAATTGAAAAAACCATCACCTGGTTTCAGCATCCAGTCTCTTGACTGGGAATGAATCTAGAACCTAGTCTAAGTGCATCTAAGATTTCATGGTGCCTTGCTCAACTTAATCACTATGATGTCGTGGCAGACATAAGTTCCCAGTGCTGATGTCTTTTGTATTTAGACAAGCAGTATTTGCTTGTGTTCTGCGGTTAACCTTGAACTCAGCAGAAGACAAAAAAATGGCACAGAATGTTTTTTATTCCTATACTCAGGCTAAATTGAAGAGACTGGATGCCATTTTCTGATAATCAGCCTGAATTTATAAAATGCCTCATGCTCAGATGCTTTATTGTTGTTGCCTAAGGTGAAGGTTTTCTAAGGAGCAATACTGATTTAAAAGATCATTTCATACTTGAGTTTTGTATTGTGCTCTATGACCAGAATATTGAAAATAATTCATACTATCTGGAAAAAAATTCCTTTCATTATATCTTTTAAAAGCCATGTATTCTAAAAGGGTCTGTCTGAAAATCCACTAGGCACAAGTCCCCATCAAATGATTCTCTCAGCTGGGCAGAACAGGCTGACTGCAGCTGGTATCAAGCATCGGTCTCACTGGAATTAATTCATTGCCATATCTCATTTTCACTGTTCAATTATCTAGCAGTCGAAGAGTCAGCCAACCTGCCTCCTTCCCCGCCTCCATCGCCAGCTTCTGAGCAGACTGGAGCTCTGGAGGAAGGTAAGGGTCTCCTGGACGTTGGGGTGCACAGCTGTCATCAGAAGCATGAGACGTGAATCTAAAGGATGGGGGAAATGAGGACATGGAGATACTTGCTGCACCTTCATGTGAAAAGATAAGGCATTCTCCAGCAGTAACTCCCCACCTCCAAACCAGCTGCAGTGCATGGATGAGGTAGACACATATGCACAGAGGTAACTGCCAGGATATGCTAAGGACATCCCTATTAGAGAGAAAAAGGAGGTGATGCTCACTTTTGAATCTGTTACGTGCAATATGAGCCAAGACGTCTGCTGTCCCAGTGTGGCCAGCAAAACTATGGTACAGTGAGGGTCATCTTTCTTTTCTTAGGATTTGTTTGGCTGCTTTTTTTTATGACCATTAGCTTTGATTTGGGAATCTTAAATGCATGAAAGCAAGGAGATTCAGAGTTGGATCATTTCTTTGGTCTTTTAATTCATGCTTCAGTGCCTACGTGAATTGGGGGTTCTGCACACAGCGTGCAGGAGTCAAACTCGAGTCTCACAAAACAAATTTCTACTCTGTTCTGCACAACGAACATTGAATTCCAGTAGCCCATGATCGCTGTGTTCTCCTCCTGCTAAAAACCCCTCCAGCAAAGAACTTCAGCGTTAGCTTAACCTTAAGCAGAGGCCTAAATCCCCGCGAAGCCGCGGCAGCGGTGAGTGTGCACGGCAGCGCTTCGTTCGACCGCGCCTCGGGGCCGCCGGCACGGGGAGACAGCAGGGGAGAGAACCCAGCCGTGTCTGGGGAGAAGAGGGCAGGATTTGGGTCCAGAACCTCCAGGGGACTGTCTGTTGAACTCTGCCATATCAACAGCATTTTTACCTGTCCTTTTATTTCCTTCTTGGATTTTCTTTTAGCATTTTTTCTTTCTTTTTGTTTGATAAGTGCATGGCAATAATTTCTTATCGTTTGCTGAACAGACTTTGTTGGCATTTTAACACAGAGCCTCTATTAATTTTTCAAGTGGGCCGTTGCTATTTCATGTGCTATCATGGTCTGATTCTCAGTTTATCAGGCCACTGCAATTAGGCATGTTCCATCCTGCGGTCATTTTTGAGATAATGCAATTACAGGCTGTGTTAGCAACAGTATTTGTCAGTCAGCTGTACTGGAAATGCCTACTAGATGTGGTTAGTAATCAACATAAAGAATTGGATTAATTGATTGGGTTTTTTTAAAAAACATGTGCCCATTGTGTTATAAAAAAAAAATTATACAACAGTTCCTAGATTCGTCACCCAGAGGTAACAGCAATCAAATCTACTAACTGAAAAGGAAGCTCGTAGGGCATTAGCAAAGGCTTTCAGAACTTTTACTGGAGTTTTATCATTACTTTTTAAGATATAGTTTTCTTGATTGCTTCAGCATATGCTTCTTGATTTTTCGTATCACAATGAAGGGCTTGTTCTTCTGCTTCAGGCCAATGTCACGGTTCTTCCATTTCCCTTAGCTGAGGATTAGCTTTGCTTTTTCCTAAACCAGTTCTATTAGCAGTATTATTTGTACGTATTTTAGGATTTTATAAAGTAGTTATATTAACTAATGGACAGGAGGTTGTAGATTGCCCCAGAAGCAAATGGAAACCATTTTACTAGTTGTCCTAACACAAGAAGGTGGCAAAACACTTTACAAGTGGAGGTTGTTATGAACCAGCTGACTGTGCTGTTCACAGCTGTGCATATGACTCAGCAAGTCACTTAACATAATTTTTTCTCTTTCCTTGCATGTAGAATTGAGTTAATATAATAGCACTTATTAACCTGCCCCACAGGGGTGGTTACAAGGATCAAAAGGTCAGTGTCTGGGAGATGTTTTGGTGATTTACACAATGCCACAATTTTTAAAAACTTTCACATAATTTCTTTTAATGTTAGTCAAAAGAGACTTTTTCATGACAAGATTTTGATTCAACTCTTCATTTTTCAGAGCAAATGGCCTGTATAAATCCTAAAAGTGTAGGTTTGTAAAGAAAGTATGGGCAGAAATGATGTGCTGAGTCATTAATGCACTCTGCTGGAAGCTTCTTGTTTATGTCTGGCTCTGAAACAGCAACTTACAGTAGAGTTGGCTGATGAACAGAAGGAACTTCTTGAAAAAAAACCTCACCAGAAGGATATTATTTTGGTTTTTTTCCCCAAAATATCAGTGCTGTTAATTCAGTCTAGCTAATGATAGTAAAAAAATCTGGTGTTCTTCTCTTTATTAGAAGATGTGGTCCTTGTTTTCTGTGGGTAAGTTGAGCTTTTGCTGACTTGAGTGAGCCAGACCTGTCATTTTTATTCAGGGAAAGCTCCCATTCAGAAGAGTTTGTCTCAATAGGGCATGACCCAATTTTACTGTACTTGTTTAAACCTTCCATTCCCTATACCATCTGGTTCTCCATCCTCATACACCTTTATGTTGTCTGTCTGCCTTCCTGCTCAGTAGAATACAATTTGTGCATTTTACCCAGTTCTACAGTTGTTGAGCAAAAAAGGCGAGCGCTTGGTGTGTGTATCTACCTCAGACCTCCTTACCCCACCCCCCTGAAGATTTTCCTAATGCACTTGTCAGTGTGTGTTGCATTGCTTTGAGTCCGAAAGAGACTTCCTTCAGTCATAGTAGGAAG
The DNA here is from genome assembly GCF_000691845.1 of Merops nubicus. NCBI lineage: Eukaryota > Metazoa > Chordata > Aves > Coraciiformes > Meropidae > Merops > Merops nubicus. Next base: position 24,182 of record NW_008600883.1, read on the forward strand.
GAAATCACTGTTGTAGACATGACAAAGGTGGATGTGGCCAGCCATGCAGCAAACACAAATTAAAAGAAAAAAAAAGGTAGAAAAGACAGAGAGGTTTGTGGGTCAAGTGTATTTCGTGAGAGAAAGGAGTCGGTGGATGTAGGTTTCTTTCTTTCATTTGGCTGCAGAAAAACATTCAAATGAGCCTGTCCCTTTTTACTGCTGCAGAAGGTAAGATAACTAATTTGCCTTATTGCAATGATTTCATTTATTTCAACTATGGTAACATAATTTTGATCAGGAAATGAAATTTTCCCTAGCACCGTCTAATCCTTTTATCAGTTGTATCTGGTCATGCAGGGCTGATGTGATATTCTCTTGCCAACTTGGCATTTCTTTAGTGCTCTGTGCCTTTGACAATAGTCCTCGGGTAAAAATTTTGAAAATGTTTCAAGATAGAAGAATGCCTTTTATGGACTGTCTTCCATTTTGAAATAGCCATTTCAGATTAGGCTTTATATGCCAAATAAGAATGTTTTTCAAACAGAAGGGAACCAAGTGTCCTATAAATACGGATCTACTTACAGTGAAAATTACTTCTTGAAAGACGTTTTCAAAAGCTACCTGGAAACTGAAGCAGAATTAGGCTGTGTGAGAAGTGGTTTTAATCTTCAAAATACATTGGGGATTTTTCCCACGCTTTGAGATAAAAAAGAACTATTAGAAGGGACTAAAATAACAAAGAAAGAATTTTTCTTGTTTCTAGAATGAAAGCATATCCTCCTTTACAGGTGTTTTTATCCTGTTAATGAAATTATTTGCATTAGCTTTGAAAATATCTTGATTAAAACTGATAAGTAATGTAAATTCGTAACAGCCTCAAACAGTGCTAGACTTTGCACTCCTCATGATTGTGGGCCATCACAATAATATGTATTAAGCATTTTTACTGGTGTTACTTACTGTGATTTTAATGAGCAGAGGCAGGGCCTGTATTACCTTGCCTACAATCCATTCAGAGGCTATAACTAAGGAATTTTCAGTCTTGTTTGCATCAGTGTAGAGATATCCCAGGGTTTCAGCTTCACTGTTGTTGATGCATTTTTTTTCTGAATAGTCTCTGGATAAATATGAGCTACAGCTGGAAGGAGAACATCCCCTTTTGCAAATCCTCCTTTTCTGTGCTTTGCTTCTGACCATATCAGCCTTCCATTCTTTTCTCCTCAATGTCCCAGTTCCAGCAGAAGGGGTGGCAAGTGTGTCAACAGTTTCCACTCTTGTCCACAGTAATACATGGACTATTGTGAGGACACCCTGCAAAGAAGCAGGAGTTGTAGTTTTGCATCTTCTCAGGTTTAGAAGGGAGTTGATTCCTGGTCTCACATGTGGAGACCTGTCCTCACCCCCTGTCACTAGCCACAAACCCTAACCCTGGCCCTGTCACAAACCACAAACCACAAACCACAACCCCCTTCAGATCTGTCACTGAATTACCTAGAAGCTTCTGTGGAGAAGACATCCATGGGTTCTGCATTGCAAGTGGATCAAGATGCTTGCCTGCAACCTTGCTGCTGGCTCTTAAGCCTTAGGGGAAGTTGGGAAGCTCAGGTACAGCCCTGTGTTTAGTGTGTCTTATTGCAGTGCTCTGCAGAGCATCCTGCTTGACAGAAGAAGGTTGCTGACTTATCTTTCCACCTGCCTCTTTCAAGCACGCATAAAACCCTGAATCTGGCATTTGGATTCCACTACAAGAGTGAAGCAACTAAATTATCCGTTCTTCAGGCACACATTGTGTCCTGAAAGAAATTGGAGCTGCTAGTGTTACCTTCAGTGAATAATTCTTCCTCTTTCTTGTGGGTGATTGAGCCTGAGTGGTTTGATACTCCAGCACTCTTTTCCCAGATGGAAGAAATACCTGTTGTTACATTACAGGACACTTGCTGCCACGTTGCTCCAGAAAACAGGATGCTTTTCTTAAAGACACAGATGTTATCTTGTCATGGTGTGCTATAGAAAGAAATGTAAAACTTACTGTTATTTACGAGGAAGAACCTTAGAGCTCTTATATATAGATGGGAAAGGTTTAGATAAAAGCTGCTTTCCAAGGCTTGGGTAATGGTAGTTACAGCAGCTTTCATAAGTCGTTATGGTTTTAGGTCACACAGAGAGATCTGGTTAGTATCTGATACATGGGATGTGTTAAAGCTTTGCTTTCTGACTCAGTGTTTTGGATCAGAGAGAAAAGTTTTGAAGGCTCTAGGGAAATGCTTTAAGTTTTAATTGCCTGGAGAAAGGCCAGGGACACTGGGCATGGGCTTGTTCTTGAAGCTAGCAGGAAATCCAATGGGATAGCTGCAGCTGCTGAAGGCACCCCATGAATGTAGTGTTCATCACACTGCCAGCTGTCACACACAGAGAATGGGCATATATGTGATTTCTCCTGGACTAGATGTTTGGTTTTTCACAGCTTTATTCATGGTGAGGCATGAGCTCTCCCATCTCCCCTTCAGGTCGGTATGGACCAGGTGGTAGGTCACTCATTTTCATTGGGCAGTGTTATTTTTCTTTGTCTTGCAGAAACCTACCCAAGCTCCCCCTCCCTGTAGCTGTCAGTAGCTGGTGTAGTCCTGAGGTCATTAGGTGGTTATCTGGGATGCTACAGTGACGGGTGAATCAAGCTGTCATTCCGAAGCACCGGCAAACGCCGAGGTGGGAGCTAGGTCACCCACAGAACATGACACAACAGCGTGAAATACAGGACTGAGAGAGACTGCTGCCTGCAGCTTCGTGTGGTCTTTATCATGAATTGTGGTAGCTGGCTACTTGGGGAAGGAGTTTTTTGGTTAAGTCTTACTTATTTATAGAAAGAAGAAGAAGGTGGGGAAATTTGAAATAGTTACTGTGAGAAGTAAAAGCACCATTGACCAAAGTGCAAGCTGGTTTTCTTTTTAATGAAAGGACTTTTTAGATTTTACATTTTCAAGTGCTTCGCCTGCTGACTGTGAGGGCTACAACTGTGTTGGGATACTTTGGAGGTTTTTAATTCAGTCAGTCAGCTGTATAATACGTACGAGTATCAGTGCAAGTTGTGAGATGTGGTTTACCTCCAGCATGTGTTCCTCTAAATAATGGATATAGAGTTTTGAAGTTCACTTGTTCCAGCAGTTGGTTCCCAGCGTTGGGGCACACTGTAGGAAGCACCATGCAGACGGCCCGCGTGTTAAAGTGCAGAGCTGGCTCCTGGCTCCGTCCCGCACTAACCTGTGGCCTGGCTGATTCCACCTGCTCTGCAGCACGACGTAGCAGCCTGTGTTGCTAGTGCACGTGTCCATCCTGTCTTGTCTTTTCTTTGTCTGTCTGTCTGTCCTGCAGTTTTTGTCTGTGTGTGTCTATTTGTAGATGAAGGGGCGGAGGACAAGGTGGGGCCGCTACACCGCTGCCCAGGCTGTGGGCCTGCTGCCAGCAGGGAGTGGCGGAGACCCCTGGCCCCCTCCATCTCAGTGTCTGTGCCCGATGATGAGCCCTACAATTCGGATGAGGAGTACTATGAACACCCTTTGTTCAGCTCCGAGTGGACTGGCTCTAGTACACGTCCCAGTGCCACAGTGAAGAGCACAGAGGTCTTGTTGGGCCATGATGAAGGTGAACTGAGCATGGTCCCATTTTGTTCCTCTTCCCTTCTACCCGCCTGCCATCCATTCCATTATATATGTGGATTGCTGCTTTCTGGGGAGGGAAACCTAAGCGTGTTTTCTCCCCACACGGAAGTGACACCCCTCCAGAATCTCTCCAACTCAAAGTGAAGCTGCAACGTGAGCAATGGATGCAACTTTGGGGTCAGTGAAACCATAGTCCCTGCTTACATCAGGGCTCTTGGTCCACTGGCTTGGCTTATAGCAGAAGCAAAAGGAGCAGCTAATTAAAAGTAGCGTGAGCTTCTTTGTGCAAAATAGGCCAAAAGATTGTTACTGGAGGTAAGTCAGTTGTTAACACAATGGGCAGAAAAAAACCCACATCTACACCAAAGATAGCAGTGGAAAGTCTCTCATTCTCCAGTAGGCAAAGGAAACCCATTTTACCCCAGTATATGCAGGTGACTTCAGGCAGTGTTGGGTCATGTTTGATAGTCAGCTGTTTTGTGGATACACCCAGTTAACATTGTGTCAGCTGACTGCAAATAAGGAGGGGGAAAAAAGTTTACTGTTTCTGTATTTCTCTACCCCCTTTTTTGATGACCTGAGCACATCTCAATAAGTTGTTTTATCAGTGGGAGTTACAGAAAAGTGAAACAGCTTTTGAGGAATCAAGAAGGAATCTATTTTAGTGACTAACAGGAATGCAGACTTCTTCAAGGCGAAATAGGTGATGTTTCGTCTCGCAGCCTTTGGCTAACTTAATCTTGAGACACAGGAGCTAAAATCAAAACCAGTACTGAATCCTCTGAAGGTTTGTGTCTCGGGAAGATGGAGGTGCATACCTGAAATTACTCACTGGGCCATTTCAAGAAAACCAGAATTGTTCAGAACTAACAGAGTAATATAACCTAATACTGCAACAGCACCAGAAAGAGATCAATGCTAATAATTTACTATTGTTCGTGTCATCACATCTGCCTGAAGCTAGGGGAGACAGAAGATCATAGGAGTAGTCATGCTACAGCTGGGTGCCTATAGCTGTACTTAGAGCACTCCTGGATTGGTTAATGCATGGCCAGCTTCCTTTTCAGTCATATGCATCTACCTCTGGTGAAAGTGTAAGATCTGGGAACATCTATAAGGAAAAAAAAGTTAAAAAACAACAGGGAAATAAGCTGGGTCATCAGTAAAAAGACAGGCATTCTGAAACATCCCTCCTCACTTGTGCCACTTGTAAGTTGGCTTTTATGCTTGGCATAAAAGAGTCTGCTGCACAAATGGAATCCATAGGATTCCTTTGTTAAGTCAGGGATAACTTTCTGCTTTGGTGAATAACTAGTTTTAGTCATACGGAATTAAGTAAAGTGTCTCAGGAAATGGAGATGTATACCTGAAATTGCTCGGACTAAAATGAGAAGCTTTCCTTAAAAAAAAATTGAATTGAAGGGGATGCACATACAGAACTACATAAAATCAGGAAAAGTAAAGCCATTTACTCAAGTCAGGGCCTCTTGTAGCTGTAGAGCTACTGTTCTGCCAGGCTGCTTTTGCAGTCTGCCTGTGTGTAAATATCCCCATCACACTCAGGCATCGGTCTGGTTCTGATTCTGAATCTTCTGGCTTCTGTTCATTTAAGATATAGTATCTAACCTTAATTACATTTTTATGCTATTAATAATGTGTAGTAATTATCATTTTACATAGTGATATTTTCTCAGCCTCAAATAGTGTTTGTGTTCCTTAAATCACAGGGCCATAACTGAAGTGGATGGTTGATTGTCTGGTTTTCACCGGGCCAATCTCAGGAGAAAAATGAAGCCCTTGTAAAGAGATTTTATTTTAATACCAAGAGGTGGGATGCAGCTAAGTCCAGATTCAAACCCAGTTTGTTCTAAGTCTGATTCAGGAAAGTCCTTAATCATGAGACACTCTTTAAACCCAGGGAGGTCATCAAGTTGACTGAAACATGGCTGCTGGTCCACTGCTTAAGTATGTTGCCGAATCAAAGGTTTCACACTCAATCCTGACTTCTTATCAGACAGGATACTAATAAAGCACAGTAATATTCTGTTTGAGTAGCAATGATCAGTACAGTTCACAGTGGGAACTTTTCTCATCATTCTTCTGCCATGACATGAGTAAAGACTGCCCTTGACACTGGAGTACTGATCTGAACAGCCCATAGGCTGACCAGTGTGTTTTAGAAATTCTCCTGAACAAATAGTTATATTGCACTTACTGTTTTTTTTCATTTAACTGGTGATGAGGAGCCTGAGGACTCCTCATGGAAACAGAAAACAAAATGATACAAAATGAAAACAAACCTGTGAGTTTCACGTGCAGAGTTCAGGCGTCAAGCAGCCTAATGAAGAAATTGTTATAAACCAGCTCACTGTAGGCACCTTGGCTGAATTCTTGTGAAACCATCAGTTATCAGTCATGCACAAGGCTTATTAAGACTATGGAAGTGGCTTAGTACTTTGCCAAATGCAGGATTCATGTGACTGATTGACTTGCTAATGTTTAGCAGCCAGTATTCCCAAGGTCAGTGGAAAGAAATTAATGCCTCATACCTTCCTCCACCTCAGCTGAATGTCTTGTACTAGATTAAACAGCACGTTTACCGGAAGAATTTCAGTATACCTTGAGGTCGTTGATGCATTGGTGTTGTCAGAGCCATCCATCATTCAATACCATCTCCATTTGCAATGAATATTTGACCCACAGTCATCTTTTGGGAGACGTATACCTGTAAAACACTTTCAGCTCTCATCTTAACAGCATAAACATGCTTCTCTGGGGGAAAGACACATTGTTTGGTTTGGTTTGGTTTGGTGTTTTTCCCTAAGGAAAATTCAGTTCCACAGTGACTAAAATGGGCTCGGTACTAGCAGTCCTTTGACATGCCTAAATCCAAACTGTTCAGAGCTGAAAGTGTTATGTGAAAGAGTCCTGTTGAGCTGTGTGTTTGGTGTTTACTGTTGGTGTTGATGTCGCCTCCTTTTTCCATCCCCAAGAAGAAGAGCCAGTAGAGAGGCCGATGGCTGTGGAAGCGAAACCTGCTGCTCTTCCTGGGAAGCAACTGGGGAAAGAGCACGGGCCCATTGAGCCTTCGGACCAGGCAAAGGGCCTCTGTGAGGGTCAGTCGGATTCGGACTTGGAGGCCAAAGTGTGTCATGAAGACAAAGTGCCAGGTGTGGCACCCCGCAGGGAGAGTGTAACCGTTGTGGCGGGAACACCCCTGAGAGACACACCTCCTTCCTTGGCTGAGGAAGGTGTGTCCTCCTTAGGTTTGCATGTGTCTGCTGCTGGTGAATCCTCTGCCAGCTTTCTCCAGTGCTTTCCAAGGCTGCTTCATTTCCTGTTCTTTCCATTTATTAGTATGACTGCTCTTGTTATTATGCTTGAAGAGTGTGTAGCAGATAATATGGTTGCATAGGTGCTGTATGACAACATGGTTTCCCACCACTGCGGCTGATTCCTGATTTTTTACTTTGCCATGATAAAATATGCTTTGCAGCTAAGCTGATTCCTCTGCGTAAGCCTTTTTCCCCCATCTCAGATGTGTTTGCCAGTCACATTGCTAATCTATGTATAGTTTTTCTTTTTGGTGCAGAGATTCATCTGCTTTTCTTTCAAAAAGTGGATTTATTGACTTTGACTGTGACATAAAGAGGCTTAAACTGTAGAAATGTTTTCATTTGCAGTGTGCAGGTTTTTTGCCTTTTTTTTTAATTTGTGTGTGTGTGTGTGCTTCAATGCATTCTGGTTTAGCTTCCCTAAAGCTATCGCTTCTTATGGCATATCCTTGTCATTCATTGCAGTCCACTCTTCCTCTCAGTCATTGCCAGAACTCTGATTTTTTGTGTGTCTCACCTTACTACAAATGTGTAACCCTGCTGGAATGCCCTTCTAAGGCAAAACCTCCATCACTTCCACTGGGATGTTTGCCTTCATAGTGAAGTTTAGGCTTGGGTGCACAGGCTGAAGTTCTGATCTGCTTACTGAACAAAACATTTACTGCAATCAGAACTAGGCTTCAGGATTTTCCTTTGAATGGTATTTCTCTTCAGCCAGTGCAACAAGGTGTAAAGGCATACTGTGCGGAGTAGTGATGTACCCTTTCACTGCCTGGCTAAGAATGCAGCAATTGGGAGGGTGGTCTTCTGGCTGGCCCAGCTAAAGAATATTAACTTTGGCAGTCAGAATATGTTTTGATGCCATCGGTGCTGTCAATTTGCCCTGTAGTAAGAAACACAGCAGGATAAATAAAGAAAATCAGTATCTATCTCTTTAATTTCTGTGAAACAAGGACGATGTCAGCTCAATGACCATTGTTTTTATAGTTCATAGGATTTGCAAGTAAGTCAGCAGAAGTAAAAACAGAAAGGAGCAAAGTCACTGTAGTTGTAGACCTCTGGGTTTTATACCCGTAGAGTTTAGAATGGCAGATGCTTTTTTGACTAAATGTTAATGTATGCAAGTATTTAAAGAATGACCAATACTTTGATACTAATTCTTCTAAAAAATTCACTTTCATCAGAGCAAAAAGATGGCTCCATGGACTTGAAATCAGGTATGAGATTCAGAGCTGGCCCAATGCTTGTAACAATCTTTAGAAAAAAATCATGAAACTTTTTTTACAGATTACTGCAGGAAGTTTTGCCACATTCTGCAGTATCTCTCTTTGTATTTTCCAAGATAGGAAGATTTCTGTATGATAGGAATAATTATTTTCTGTAGAATATCAAAAAATAAGAAGCTATTAATGATTAACACTGTGTATGAAAAAAAAACCTAACAAGGTACTACTCCCTAAAAATGTAGTGACAGACTGTAAGAGTAGCATTTGTCATTTCAAATTAACTTAATTAGGGCTTGAGCTACAGCCGTTGAAATGTGCCAAGTGTTCTTTGACTTCAGTTACAGCTGCAGATGGCTGGCCATTTTGAAGACCAGACCTGCAAGATCTGGGACTATTAACAGCTCTGTTGCTGATTTACACTTAGCAGTCCTGTGACAGCTGTGAGATTTTTGTCATTTGCCGAAGAATGAATGTCAAAAGTTGGTAGAACTTAAAAAACAGCCTCTTCTGACACTTGTGAAGCCTTTTACATGTATTATTTCTTTAGATTAGGCTGCATATAGAAGAAAAACATAAAAAAAAGATACAAAAATGAGTAACTATGTTGTGTCAGCAACACACAAAGATACTATTAATTGGAGTTAATCTTGCAGACTTTACTAACACAAAACTAACGTAAGCTACAGAGTACAGCAAATCATACCAATGAAGTGAGGATTACTTGTGGTTTTGCTCTTGTGTACAAACCATGGTGATGAAGAATTCACATGAAACCATCTCATTTCAGTTGTCACACATTTTTATGTATACAACTCACATTTTCACTATAATCCCTCATATAGTGAAAGGAGACTGGTGTTTAACACTTCAAAGCAGATTTCTAGGTGGATGGCCTTGCTGCATGTTTGCATCTTTCTCCCTCTCCTTTCCATCGTTCATACCAAGATGTTGTTGTAAGCCACATGACTGCCTGCCTGTAAGTGATTTTGTTATAAAACCCAAACAAACTACTTCAGATTTACTTACAGCCACGAAGATGGAATTCCGTGTCCAGGAGGGCGCACGCCCTTTCGCAGCAGAACCATTAGACACAAAGCAACATGAATCTGGGAAAGACAGTAAGACTGGTGAGCAACCTAAACATGATGCCTTAGTTCCACAGCCAGCAAAAACAGAGGCTATAGACAAAACAGATTCACAGAGCAAAGACAAAGAAAAAAAGCCTTCACCTCTATCAGAACAGCTCTTGGAAACTGATTCACAAAAGAAAGAGGAAGGCGGTTTTGCAGAACCTGCTGCCAAGCCTCCTGCTCCTCAGGAACAAAAGGACTTGTTATCTGAACTGCCTAAAGGGAGCAAAACAGAAGAAAGGACTGCAGATGTGCCCTCATCATCTAGCCAAGTTATGTCTATGAAATTAAAAGATGACCTTAAAGATGTCCAAGATCTTGCTATCAGCCATGGTGAAAGTTCTCTATTGCTATCGGAACCCAAGGCAGCCAAAAGTGAACTTCCTTCAGGCCCATCTCCTGCTGTCTCCCAGGATCTTCCACTCAAAGACAGTTTCCAAACAAAACGGGAACTCCCTGACCAACTGTTTGCCAAAGATCTCACTAAAGATGAACAGATGCAGAGAGGCAGGGCCCTAGCTCTGCAAGAAGTCTCAGAGGTAACTGTAGATGGTCTGAAAACACCAAGCACTCAGAAGATCCCTACGTGGGGAGAGGAAAAGGACATGACCAAGGATGAGAGTGATGAGGAAGAAAGGTATGACTTCTATGATAAGGGGGAGGCTCGAATATTAGATGATGGTAAATTTACTGCAAAGCCTGAAGTTAAGACACTTTCCCAAGACAAAACAGACCTTCAAAAGGATGATGAAACTAAAAAGTCACCTGATATGCCCAAAGCAGAAAAAGAAATGGACCAGAGTGGGCTCCCAACAACAGTAGACAAGAAAAAGGAGGTGCAGCCAAGCCCACCAGTACCCCCAGGCACATTAAGCCATGAAATGACCCCTGCGAAAACAGTAGAGCACCCTGATACCAGTCAGTTTTCCAGATTAGCAGAGAAAGCCCCTGAGGCATCCAGTTTAACCACTGACAAGCCTTCTACTCTAGAAGCTTCTCAAGAGAAAGATGTTAAAAAAGATACCAAGGAGGATAAGACAAGTGTTCCAGCTCCTCATCAAATGAAGGAAGAGGAGGATCGCTCAGGAATGTCAAAGTATTTTGAAACCTCTGCTCTGAAAGAGGAAGCCTTCAAAGCAGATGCTCTGAAACAAGGCAGTGATTACTATGAGCTAAGTGACACTAAAGAGAGTGTGTATGAGCCTTATCAGACGGGTCATCTAATACCTGAAGACAAAGAGGAAGAGGAGGAAGAATTTCAGCCAGAATTGGATCGGCATCAGGGTGTGCCTGCTCATGAAATAGGGTACAGTACCCTGGCTCAGAGCTATACACCAGACAAATCTGAAGAATCAAGTTCCCCAACAGAAAGAATGTTCACTATTGACCCCAAAGTCTATGGGGATAAGAGAGAACTCCACAGTAAAAATAAAGATGACCTAACTCTGAGCAGGAGCCTGGGACTTGGAGGGAGATCTGCAATTGAACAAAGAAGCATGTCTATTAACTTGCCCATGTCCTGCCTGGATTCAATAGCTCTAGGATTTAGCTTTGGTCGTGCACATGACCTTTCTCCTCTCGCTTCGGATATTCTAACTAACACTAGTGGCAGTATGGATGAAGGTGATGACTACTTGCCAGCAACCACGCCGGCGCTGGAGAAGGCCCCCTGCTTCCCCATTGATAGCAGAGAAGAAGATGAGCACATTGAAGAAGAAAAAGCAATGGCAGAAGAAAAAGTCCAGCCTGAGACCTTGCCCGAATCACCTTTCCTGGCCAAAGATTATTACAAAAATGGGGCTGTCCTGGCTCCTGACCTGCCTGAAATGTTAGACTTAGCAGGGACAAGATCTAGATTAGCTTCTGTGAGCGCAGATGCTGAGGTGGCGCAGAAGAAGTCAGTTCCTTCTGACGTGGTTGTGGAAGACAGCGGCACAGCCCTGCCACCTGTGACGGACGAAAACCACGTAACTCTAAAAGCTGAAAGTCAGCTAGAAGATTTGGGCTACTGTGTTTTCAATAAGTACACAGTCCCACTCCCTTCTCCAGTTCAGGACAGTGAGAATTTAACGAGTGAAACCTGTCCCTTTTATGAAGGCACAGATGAAAAACTGAGACGTGGCCTAGCTCCTGACCTGTCTTTAATAGAAGTGAAGTTGGCAGCAGCTGAAAAATCAAAGGGAGAATTCCTCAGTGAAAAAGACTTAGGTCAGCATGCCACTGGTGAGTCCATTCTGGCAAGGGACTTTGAGCAGGAGAAAAAAGAGAAGCTGCATGCTGTGCTAGAAAAAAATGAAGATCAAGTTGACTCTAAAGATTTCTATGCCATTAAAGGTGCAGAGCCAGAGAAAACAAGACCTGAGGCAATCTTCGAAATGAAAGAAGAAAGTATGGCTGATAAAGTTCATCTAACTGATGATACCTTGTATGGCAGAATATCAGCTTCAGACATGGCCATAGAAAAGGATGTTTCCTTGTCGATGGAGAAAGAGGAAAAAACTCTGAGTGTTGTTCCTGAAATGGCTGAGATAGAAACTGTAATTAAACCAGATTACAATGCTATAAAGCATGATATGGAAGTGGCTGCCAGGAGAGCTGACCAAGAATACAAGAGTCAGTTAGATGCTAGGATCAATGAGGTTGTTACTATCCCTTCAGGGAAGGACAAAGCCTCCATTAAAAGAGCAGAGCCTGAACTCAAAGACACTCAACAGAAAGATCAGACCGTCTTGTCCAGAGAAGCAAAGGATGCAGATGTACTTTCCAAGACCGAGCCTAGTTACGTGAAGGACAGCATCAAACTGTCAGAAACTGAAATTAAGGAAAAAGTAACTAAGCCTGATCTGGTACATCAAGAGGCAGTTGATAAAGAGGAATCTTACGAATCTAGTGGAGAGCATGATCAAGCCCAAGAAAGTTTGAATGGAGAATCCCTGAAACCAGAGGATATCAAGACAGAACCTCCAAAACCTCCTGTGTCTGGGGAAGAAATGCCTGCACCGCTGCCAGCAAAGGAGCCTTCTGTGGAGCTCCTTCCAAAAGCTGAGCCCCTCCAGGAAGAGCCTGCTGAGATTCAGATGGAGAGCATACCACAGCCTGCAGAAGAAACTGAAAAGATTCCTGATAGAGCTGTGAAACCTATGGAAACTGAAAAGATGCTGCCATGTGAAGCGACAGCTGGAGCCACAAAAGGGGAAGAACATGAGGAAGAAGAGCTAGAAGTAGGGCAAGAAGAAAAAGAAGAGGGTAAACTGCGTTTTATGCCAGAAATGCCCGCAGAGCTAGACTTTGGCAAACCTATCGTTGAAGAAATGCTAGTCAAGGGTAGCCCAGAAGCAGTGCCTGAACTGAAAGGCATTATTGAATCCGTGGTGACAGTAGAGGATGACTTTATCACAGTGGTGCAGACAACAGTTGATGAGGGTGAATCTGCTTCTCACAGTGTGCGCTTTGCTGCTGCTCAGCAGGAAGACATTGAAACAGGGGACTCCCAGGCTGAAGAGGAGCTGGAGGTCGAGGAAGTGGCTGACGTTCACGTTGAGCCCAAGGAGGGCTCCCCAGAAGCTCCTGCTTCACCGCAGAGAGACTTGCTCACCGACTACAAGACAGAGACGTGTGATGATTACAAAGATGAAACAACAATCGATGACTCCGTCATGGACACAGACAGTCTCTGGGCTGATACTCAAGGTGTGCATTATCCTTTCTGTTTTGTCTGTTAAATTTTTTTGCTTCCAAATCATAATGATCAAAAAGCAAAATTATTATAGTTGTAATAGTAATCTCAGCATGTTTCAGAAAAATAGTAAAATAGTCTGCCTTTTTTTTTTAATTAATCCGTCTGCTCTGTCTTCAGTTATTTTTTCCCTGCTCCATGGCAGTATTAACATGTGTTACTAATCTTTTGTTTGTTGTTATAATTTGCTCTGATTCTACAGATGATGATAGGAGCATCATGACTGAACAGTTAGAGACTGTTCCTAAAGAGGAGAAGGCAGAGAGAGAATTGCGAAGATCATCTCTCGATAAGCATAAAAAAGAGAAACCTTTTAAAACTGGGAGAGGCAGGATTTCCACTCCTGAAAGGAAAATAGCTAAAAAGGAACCTAGCACACTCTCCAGAGATGAAGTGAGAAGGAAAAAAGGTTCATTTAACACTCCCTATTACAATATATCTTTTTCTTTTTCTTTTTTCTTTTTAATTTTTTTTTAACTATTGTACAGTACTATCTGGTTACTCTGTTGTAGATGATGTGCACCTTAACAGTATTAATGATAGTGCTTTTTAATGAGATGCTGTACGACTGTTTGAAAACTATTTGAAAACGTGCAAGGCTCACTGCTCCACCGGTCCCGTTCCCTTGCAGGCCCCCCCTGCTGGCGGGGGGACACGCCCGAGGGTGACACCCCAGTGCTCCCCCTCTGCCCACGCAGGAGCTGCTCAGCAGAAGCGACACATGGGGTTGGAGTTGTGGAGCAGTGGGCCTGCCACTTGATGTACTGTCATATGAAACTGTTTGCTGGGGTTTTTCCTGATTCTGTGTTTTTGTGTTTGTTTTGTTTTTATTTTTTTGTCCATAGCAGTGTATAAGAAAGCTGAACTTGCTAAAAAAACTGAAGTTCAGGCCCACTCTCCCTCCAGGAAAATCATTTTAAAACCTGCTATCAAATATACTAGACCAACTCATCTCTCCTGTGTTAAACGGAAGCAGACAGGTGACTGCGTTCTGTTCAGTTATGCAATGTGGCTGGCAAACATAGACATTTTTTTTGTATATCTCATGGCTATAGCAGCTTCTCTATTTTTTTTTCTTTTCCTCCAAGACTATCAGTCTTCACAAATAGTATTGCTTGTTTAGTGCGTTGTATCATTTTTCTTTTCTTTCTTTCCTGGTGTTTGTTTATTTAATGGAAGCCATGATCATTTATGCTTGTCATTGCTTGGACCTCCAAGTGCTGTGGTTGTAACTTGGCATCGTGCTTATAGTGTGGTGTTGTAGGATTCTCTACTCATCATTTCGTTGTTTTGATTTGGTTTGTTTGTTGTTGGTTTTTTGGTTTTTTTTTAATTACGCTTTTTTTTTTTTGCTGGTGGGAAAATGTTGACAGCTTAAACCATGGTATGCATTTCCATTATTTTGCTTTTTTACTCTCATGCATAATAAGAAGTGTTTCAGATTTATGTTTTGTTGATTGACATTATCTGCATTGACACTTCCCAATCTGTCACTGATGTTTATGCTGTACAGTCAAAATCCACAGGGGGAATCCAGCCACATGCAGCATGAAGCTGAGAGAGAAGAAATCTGGGCTCACACTACGAATGCATTCCAAGCAAAAATCTTAATACTTTGTAGAGGAAGATGAAAGGATGGAACAAGTGATTCCTGTTACAACTTGATAGGTGTATTATTTAGAGAACCAAAAAGAGCACTTTCAGCATTTTCATCATATTATTTGTTTTTACCATGAGTTCAGGGTAGAAAGATGAACGTCTTGACTTTTCTGGTGATCTGAAAAAAAGGGAAAAAAAGTTGCCAAAAGAGGCCAGGGCTTCTGCCCCAGAACGAAGCCGCCTGCTGCAGCGGGGCTGTGTGTGAGTGAAACCCGGGCTGTCGAGAGAGGAACCGTGTGCGGCAGTGCAGAGCTACATTGGCCTCTTCTCAGGGCTTAGAGATTAAGAACAGGATTTATTACCTGTCCTGTAGTTAAACGAGGCAGTACCAAGTGTTCCTAAGAAGTTGTTCCAGCACAGTTTTGCACCAGTTGGTCACTCTTGCTCTAAATTTACACCAGTCTCAGTAGAGAAGCCTGACTAGTGAAAGTACAGTAAGAGGGTAGTTATGTGAGGGTAGCTTTAGTATCGTCCTCAACTGAATGAAGTATGTATGAGCTCCTGGTTGTATTCCGTTAGGACAACAGAACTACTCGGTCCCTTTGCCTTCTCCTGTGAGGGAATCTTTCCCTTTTACTTCCTCCCCTCACAAGAAATGGAGCCAGGGAATAAAAGCCTGGTCCAGGCTCCTCTGTGTTGCAGTGGTGGCTCCTCAGTTTGCAGTCTCTGGGCTGTCCTAACTTGCACTCTAGACCAGAACTACCCAAGAGTGAAGAATTTTTAAAATGGGTTAAAACAACTCTTCTGTGCTACCTCTTGCTGTTTGCTGAAGCACATCTTGAGCAGCTCAGAAGTTATGACCCATAATTCACATATTCTTTGAAAAGCCCCAGGGGCTTCAATAAGCAGTGGAAATGGGGGAAAAAAGTGTTGGTTTTGTAGTGTTCTAAACTTCATCTATACTTCCACAGCCATGTGGTCAGTGCTGGCTTGCCCTCAGGTACTCTACCACTAACTCCTCTGAGCTCTTCTGGTCCATAGCGTCCCACAGAGGCCTGAGTCATACCAATAGACTTGCATAAGGAGATCTGCCCAGTGCCTTAAATGTGTGCTGCCTGGCAACTGTCAGAGCTCTTTCTCTCTCACTCCAATACAAAGTGAAGCAGATATATTAGTCAAAGGGAAAAATGCAATAAAAAAAGACCTCCAAGTACATTTAAATCCTGCGATGGACAGCAACCAAAATTACAGACCCAGATTGATCATAAATTTTTCAGTAATGTGGGTTGAAGTTTGAGGTTTGAGCTCTAAAGCAGAGGAGCTTGAACCACCCCACAAAGTGAACAAAAGTATCTCTTAGAATGTTTCACCATGTGCTCTGTTGCTAGAAAATTCACAGTATCCCTTGTCTTCTACCTCACCTTTTTATACTTACTGATGGGACTTGGGAGGAGGCCACAAGAAAGAGTGCAATGATATCCTGTGATATCTGAAGAGTGTAGATGGCCATATGTTAACCTGCATGTCCCTGAGCCTGAACCAGTCTCCCAGCTCCTTCCAGGATCTGGAATTTAAAGGGACACTGTCTCACTCCCATTTTCCTTTTATGTAAGGCATAGCACCATTTCTTGAAGCCATTTTTGACTGTTAGTATGTCCTGTTCGGAATGGTCCTGTCAGCTTTAGTGATACCTGGCCAATGGAACCTCACCAAAAGTACCTTGGCAGTGTAGTCTCTACAGCCTTGAGTGTATTGCAGTCAGTTAAAACCCCCACGTTGCATTTCCTGTGACTTTGAAATGAAATGTGTCTAGTCATAACATACAAGAATCTGCCAAAAAAAAGTATTTGCTCATATATTCTGCATAGTGGCCTAGGGAATCACGTTTCCCATATTTCCCCTCAACGCTAGAAAAAAATTGCCATGTTACTGGTAAGCACTGTCAAGTACTGGTCACTTACAGTGCCCTATCCATGAGGGAGGGACAGATTTTTAAGACACTCATCCTCCCCATTTGAAAAGGAAACTGCATGGCCAACTCTGGGGCAAGAGTGATGAAGTTGTTGCCTTGCCTGGCATAGTCCTGTGGATGAAACCCCAGTGTGACTCCTGGTGGGCTAGTGGCTGTGGCTGCAGACACCACTGCAGTTGTGCCATCGGAGGAGGGTTTACAAGTCACTTTGTGATACACGTCTTCAGTTCTGGGGTGGCCCCCTGAGGTAAACCATGTTTGTTGTGTATTTAAACTGGCAGCAGAGCCTTTAGAGATCTTTTGTTCAGATGGAGAAGTTGTGATGCTCTCAGGTAAGTCAGCACAAGGAGCACAGCTATTCTTGCCAGGGTTCAATACCAAGGGAAGGAAGAACAGCACTATTTATGATTATTTAGAAGAGATGCAAAACAGACCAAACCCAGCAGTGGCAGGTGTGGTAAAGTGTGATGCAGGAGGGCTGTGCTGCACTTTTCCCTGTTAAAAATTCAGAAGAACTCGAGTATGTAGCTATATATTCTTTTTCTCCTCACAAGTTTTCTCTCCTACTCCTTTAATTTATTTAAAAAAATTATATTGAGGGCAGAATTTGAGTGGGAAGTGTGGCAGAAATCTAAGCATCTCCTCACCACACCGAGGAACTGCACAGGGAAAGGGCAAAACTAATATTTCCTGTGCTGTTTGATGTGTTAAGGTTGGTTTCACAGTTGCAGGACAGTTAGGTTTACAGCAAAAGGTTGTCCTCTGTGACTGCTGTCCTGCTTCTGCATTTACCAAGGGCATCCTCACACAGATACCAAAAAAATTTCACATCTAGTTTTAGCATGGTAGATCACTTCTGAGCAGCAGCGCTGGGGTGAAACTAGTAACCTGCTTTCCAAAAAACTGCCTCATTCCAGAACTTTTCATAAGGATGGAATCTTAGATTGGAGAGAAAAATCTTATCTCAAACCCTGTTGCATCAGGTAAAGGATAAATCAAACACTGAACTAACACACTTGATGTCCCAAATATAATTTGAATTGCTTGAGGGCTTGATCGACCCATGGCACACTGACCTTGTTTGACACAGCTAGGGTGATCATGCAACAGTGAATCTCTCTCTTCCATTAGGAATGTTGGCTAGTACTTTGAAATGTGGTGATTTCAAGGTCCTCTCTTGAAACTTTCATCTATGGTTTACTTAAAGGAACCTAATTTTTAGAAGACAGTCCCGAAAATCAGGATGCAAAGGTTTCAAGGTTTGGCTTTCAGAACTAGAGCTTTTTACAGCTGTCAGCTAGTTCTTAACTTTTTACTGTGGTTTCTAGACTCCTAGGTAGATGAATACAAACTTTTGATTTGTTTGAAATGTATAGAACACCATTTTATCTGAAGTTTGATAAATAGAAAACATTTTTAAGGCAGGCACATTTCTGCATACAGTTCGCTGAGAGTAATTCGCAAAGTAATTGCTTTGCACAGTAGCTCCAAGGCATTTCATTGTTCTAACAAGTGTATGAAGTGGAAATGTTTATTAGTATTGGTTTTAACGATGAAGTCTTTCTTTGGATCTCTCAGCAGCAGGTGGTGAAACAAACCAGGCTCCTGGTGTATTTAAACAAGCAAAGGAAAAACTCTCAGTGAGTAAAATCATCTTATCATACATCTTTATAATCTCCTTTTGTCCTTATTTCAAATCTTTTTGTGTTAATGTAGTAAGTAATTATGTGTTCCATTTAAAATTTGTGTTCCATTCGGAATTTGTTTGCCATGTTCATTATTCATTTAGAAGGGTAATTAAAACCACCTCTTCTGAACAACCTCTGAATTACAGTCCCGGGTGGTAGATGATGACAGTTTGCAGCTCCACAGGGGGCACACAGACTCCAGGCTGCAGGAGCTGGGTGGTGGTCAGCATTTTGAGCCAGGTCATCCTCGGGGATAAGCCGTGCACCTTGGCCCTTCCTGCAGCCCTGCTGGGTTGCTCTGCGGGCAGAACCCCTCCCCTAGCACTGACCGGTTGGTTTCTGAGGCACCATTACACAGCCATGCATGCTGCAGAGGTCATGCCTGGGTAGAACTTCTTGGCCAGTAGCATTTTATATGCAGTTAAGTGCTTTCTGAATGTCTGTTTTCTGGACTGCTGACTTCTGTTTGTGTTTTAACATGACAGTTACATACCCTGCCTTCAGCTGCCCTGCAGCCTGTCCTGCTCCCTGTGCCTGGCTCTCCTCTGCTGAGTTTCCTTCAGCAAATGCTGCAGGGCCTCCCCACCCTGCTCCCATGCTGACCCTGCACTCTTCCTGCCCCACCACTCCAAAACCCCCAGGCAACCAACCTTTCACCATCCCAGCTGTTTTTTACATGACACTGACACATGCTAATTCACATCTGCAGCACTGCAATGCTTTGACATTGTTAGCTGTCATTAACAAGGGAGGAGTTCCTCAGGATTCCTCTAAATTTCCTAAGATGTTCCACAGCTGATTTTTGTCATCTTTCTAACCAAATTGTCAATTCTCTGGGGAACAAAAAGCTCTGTCTCATAAAGTGCTACACATTATTTATGAATCGTAAGGAATTGCTAACGATGATAGATGTATAATTGATTGGAGGCTTTGGAGGAGCTGAGAAATTTAGACCTGAATTCAGATGTGGATTCTGGGATCTGATGGTTTTTCGAGTCTGACCCATTTCAGCTCACAACTGCTAGAGCTTCTTTACAGTAACTAGTACAGTAAGAAATGTCTGGACAGGTTTCTGGTTGGGATCAGCAGTACCATTTATTACTGTCTTTTCTTGGGGGATGATCAACGCTTGCACAAGAGGAGTCATTACTAGCCCATTTTCAGAGTCATCTGTGTCCACAGTGTACTCTAAACACCAGCACTGCAAAATCATTCTCTGAAATTATCTGCTTTCTCCACACCTTTCTTATTCCTGTCCCTTATGTAACATCAAAGATGAGAAGTGTGTCCCTTGCTCACTTTCTCTCCCTGTTGCCACAGTCACACAGCTCTTGGGCATTTTCCCTTTCGTGCCTCGTCTTCACCTCTGCTTTTATAAAGACCTCTCCCTCTTTTGTTTTTGTATTTCTTCCTGATTTCCAGCTTTTATGTCCTTCAAGTGCAGCCTTTTCCTCTCCACTGGTAATGATAGATCATCCAACCTAGTTAGTTTTGTTATCCATCTTCAAACTACAGCTTACTGCTTTGCAGAACAGGTCCAGGAAAGGCTAAGCAGTTCCATCTGCTGGAAGGAGCTGTGTACCTGCGGTAGTGAGGTGATGAGAACATCTGTCGTGCTAACTTTAGGAACACCTCTGAAATGCAGTGATGTTTCTGCATCCCAACTTCAGCAATCCCCGAGTCTTAGTCAGAGTCACGTAGATCTTTGTCCTGTGGAGAGCTGACACTTCCAGCAATGTGAATTATAACAGAGGTCAAAGGTAATGTACTGCTGACAGAGAATAAGAACAGTTTTCTGGGTAAAGCACAGTCTTGTCCATCTTTAGCATCCCTGTTAGATGCACATATTCACAGAGGACACTGCATGCAACACAAGAGAAAAGGATTAGGTCTCTGAATTATATTGTATTTGTAAATATGGCCTGAAGTTTCACAAGTGAAGTTTCACAACCCATAAATTGAACTATGACAAATCAGTGGAAAAGCTTCTGATGTGACAGAAACACGTCTTGTGAAGTTTGTGTAAAATAATTATTCACCAATTTTATTCTGTTTATTCTCAGCAAAATAAGTATTACCAAAAAAATAAAAAGAGGCATAAATATGTTGCAAAAATCATTCTAGGAATATATTCTTCCAGTAAAGCACTTCTATCCTATGAACTAATTTCTTGTCTTGCTACTTGGTATGGCTAATGCTATCCAATAGAAGTCCTCTCAGTTGTGTTGTAGGACTGGAATTGTTTGTTACACAGTTCTGTAACTCTTAATCATGTTGATGATGTCATGGATGACATCTAGCAGGCCAGGCTCAGTTTCTGTAGGCTAGGTATATAGCCTAAGCCAGACCCCTGTCAGTGCTGGACAAGCCATTCTTTTCTCCTTTGCTGATAAAGACAACTAAAGGAGTAGCTTGTGCACCTTTTCTGCACATTGAGAAAGTCGAGGTGACTGACTTAGATCAAGTGCCACATGATCAAGTGTTACTTTTTCATGGCCAAAGTTCTATACCAGATCCCATAATTACACACCCACTGGGATTGCTTCTATGCGTAACTTTATGCTGCTGTGAATAGAGAGAATCAGGATTACATTGCCAAGATAGCAGCAATTGTTATTTGTAGTGTCAGTTATAAACATGGGAGAAAAAAAAAATGTTGCTTAAGCAAGTAGCCCAATTGTCTTTCAGGGAAATTCTTTTTTTGCAAAGTAGTTAGATGCTCCCAAGTGTCAAAAAAGAATTTTCACTCTGTCCTATTGGTGTTTAATTGTTCTTTCAATGGGGTATTATCATTATTCAGAATCAGACACAAGTATCTGATAACAATGACATATCATGTCAGCCTTTCTACCATACACAGGTTTCCTCATCCCAGGATGCCACATCATCAGCATACATTTAAGAATTTCTATAGAGAGACGCCAAATGCACAGAACACAGTGTTTGGGGTGCACTAGGCATTTTGTGTGGATACAGGGGCACAAGAAGCAATGCTGTCTTACCCTTCTGCCATTGTAGGAAAACTGGGGTAACTTGGCTTCTAACTTTCCCACTGTTTTATTCCTGTCTGTAGCCTGGAGGCTTGTATTTCAAATGCACAACTTGGTTTTAAAGGACCAAAATCTCTTGGTGGTCCTGTAGTTTTGCACTTGCTTCTGATGCAACCAGCCAGCACTTGTACCAGTTAAATGCCATACCTGCCACCAGTTGTGTCCTGTTAACACACAATAAAAGTAACATCTGCAGAAAAAAGCACTTCCTAGAATCAGTAACTGTGTCCAGAGCCTGATGGTTTCAGTCAAACAACACAGAACTGAAACTTCCATGCATGTCAGAACTGCATGGACACCCTTATCAGACACAGGAGAAGTGTTCATTCATAGCTTGGCTTTTTTTCTTTTTTGATCCATGTTGCATGTATTTTCCTTTTGTCCGGCTTCATGTTGTGTTTTCTTTTGTTTGTTTTCTCATGACTAGACTGCCTCTTTGTCAAAGATTCCTGCCTCAAAGTCTAGAGCAAAGTCATTGCTTCCTCCAAGACCCAGCTCAGCTTGCTCATTAACTACTAAAAGGGCCACTTTTCTCGATTCAGACAGTTACTCTGTGCGGCCCTCCTCAGCAGGCCCAAGAGACTGCTTGCCCTACTCAAAATCAGATGCTAAGGTAAGGTAGCAGAGTTGGTAGAAAGAGTTAGCTCGGAGATTGTAGGTGAACTCCATGGATCACACTCTCTACCCACTGAATTCGAGTAGTTCTGTGCGAAGCTTACGTGGGGTTACTTACATCCAGTGGCCAGAAAACTGATTATCAGGCTACAAGGTTTGTGGTACAGAATGGATAAAAATGAAGGAGATTCTCCAGAGGAAAAGTGAAATAAGTTATAACTAGAAGGACATTTCTGTTGATCATACGGATGCTGCTTCATTGACAGTTAATAAGTTGCACCCATTTGCACGTGGGTAAGTGACAAAGAACAGCAGTACTAAGTTGCCTTCCAAGTTTAAAAAAAAGTAATTTTCAACCACTTAATATTCTGTGAAAACAAATTCAGTCCCTAGTGTAGGAGGGCACAGTTCTAATCACCAGCAATAAGGGTAGAAGCTAGATGCTGTAGGAAGCAAATTTGGTCTATGCATGGGGCCGTGCTGAAGAAGTTGTGGTATAAACTATAAGAGATGTTTGGCAGTCCATCTTAGCTTCTCTGTGTTTACATTTCATTTGTGCTTCAAATCTACTTGCTGCTGAGTAGATGACCATCCCCATTCAAAAGCTGTTCTCACTATTGATTTCCATTTTCTGTGTCACACTATGCTTGGTGTGTCTTTCATTGCCTGGGACCATCACCACATTTGTCTTTGGGAGGACTATCTGCTTATGCAACACTGTCTTTGGCTGCCCATCTCATAAGTTCAAAAATAATCCAACATATGTGTCCCCTGCTCTAACCATGGTATAAAGAAGATATCTGCTGATTTCAAAATGTAAAAAGATCTGTATGGTGGGAAATAAGACACCAGGAGTAATAATCCTTCACTCAAAAGGCTGTAGCAAAAAATTTTTCTCTCTAAAATTATTACAAGTTAGTGTCTGAAAATGGAAAAATCACACCTCACCTAACAATGTAGTGTGGGGTGTATTCTGGGCACTACTGCAGTTACTTTGCAAGTAAATTCACGTTAAGAGCTTCACACCTGAGCTTCAGAGAATTCTTATGCTTCTAACTCGCTCTAATAAACTTGTTCCTTGTTAAGAACCAAATGTGGAACCCATCCATATTTAGATGCGAGAGTATCTGTGTCTGTAAAGTAGCTCAGAAGCTAACTGTTGGGATTTTTGCTGCAATAAAGCAGCACCAGGGAGCTAAGCAGAGCAGGGGAGGTGGATGGATCCCCACAGGCTCGTGTGCAAGTAGGAAACAGGCCCCATAGGGTGAGGTTTCCCCTTCTGTGTACATGTTGAAACAAATCACAGCCCAGAGAGTGAGTTTTGAAAATTAAGCTTTCCTTTGTTGTTTTGCTGCTATTAGGATGGAGTAAGCAAGAGTCCTGAAAAGCGTTCCTCGCTACCAAGACCTTCCTCTATCCTTCCTCCTCGGAGAGGTGTCTCAGGAGACCGCGACAGAGAGGAGAGCTCTCTCTCCCTCACAGCTTCTCTTTCCTCTTCAGTACGACGGACCACCCGTATGTTTTTTGTGGATTAACCCTGTCCTAGTGCTGTGGGTGTCTCCCATCCTTGTGGAATTTGTCACATTGCCGGAGCATCGTGTGGCCCTATCTTTTACACAGAGGGGCAGGCCTGGACTGTGCTGTTGGACATCAGTCCCACAGGCTGGTTTTGTTCAGATACCAAGGGCTGAGGAGCAAGGGCTTGAAACCAGGAACAGGGTGCATCCTTTTCATCCTCCACAATGCCCAGAGCTAGGGCTGCTCCTGGGACTCGTCACTGATAGCAGAAAATGCCTTTGCAGGGAGTTCACAGCTGGGTGAGGTATTTGACACAGGGTGTTTACAAACAGCAGCAAGAAAATGAGGCAAACCTGAAGCAGGCAACATAAAATATTCTGATAGATCTTGGAAAAGCAAATCTAATAGTTATAGTCATTAAGTTGTTGTTTCGCAGTAACAATCTTCCTGTGCTCTAATCCTAGTGTAAAAACTCTGCTGAGAATTGCGATGTTAGTGGGGTGACTTGCTGAGGGAATTAAGGAGCATAAACCAACCAGGTCCTTTTATGGGACCAATGTTATCAAATCACAAGCCAAAAGAAATTACAGGACAAAGAGAATTCTACTAAATACCACCAGAACTTTTAGCTAGATTTGCATTCAGCCCAGGCCTTCATAACCTGGATGTGGCTCCCTGCTTTCCAATAGAAACTCCTCTGGTTTCTCTCTTCAGAAACCAATCTCAGCCCTATTTAAGACAGCTTAAGTGAAATAGAACATTAAATTCTACCAAAAATTCCTTTGAAATTCTTGTGTGATGCTCCAAGGATAAAACAGAGACCTTCTGTAAGCAGAGTGACCCCCAGGTGGCACAGCAGCCTATTCTGCTGACTGGGAGCGAGAGGCCATTGAGCATTTGCCAGTGTGGTGAAGGGCTGAGGAATGAAAAATAAATACATCAAAGCTGCAGGGAGCTGGGAAAAAAGTAACTCCCTTTCTGTCTCTGTTGGTGTACTGAGAAGGTTCTAGTTCTTTAGGGTTGCTTTAGAAAGAAAGAAACTGTTCAGAGAAACTGAAGGTGAGAGTAGAGTATGTTCAGTCGATCTAATGAGTGATGTAGAGCAGAATTTCTCCTGGACCCCAGGAGCAGCAATGCGTTGAGTTTGGTCCACCACCATTACATAAACAGAATGACTAGCAAATACTTTAAATAAGATTTTGATTAGTCCCACTGAATGTTCTAGAGGAGCCCATCGAGTTTATAATTCTTGAATGTTTTAAAGGTAGAAACACCTGCACCCATTCAGCATTTGGGTTCCCAGGCTCTGGGGGGTGTTTTGGTCTTTCTGTCCCTGAGTATTCTCAGCAATTTCTTTAAGCAGCATATGGAGATATCTCAGCTTCTCTTTGTGTGCATTTGAGGTTTAGAAGCAGAGCTGGCTGCAGAAAGCAGTGCCACCTCTAAACTGATCCTTGTGCTCAGCAAAAAGGACTGGCAATGCCATAAACAAATGGAGCTGCTATAAAATGTTACTATTTTTATTTATTTTTTAACTTGCATGCAGATATAACTAGAATGTGATTTGCAATCAAGGTTGCCTTCTGTAATTGCTTTCTTTCACTGCACTAATGAAAAATAGCAATTGAATGTGAGGGACATGTGCCCATCCACACAACAGAGCTGTGACTTGTTCATAGCTCACCCAGGGCTCAGCTGCAGACGCCAGGTTACCAGCAGGGCTGTGTGACCAGCAGCAGCCAGGCACTCAGAGCCTTATGATCAGGATTTTTCCCACTCTCTTGTGTAATGCCAAATCCATTGAAGTTGGTGACAGCATTCTTACTGGCTAGTCAGGTTGTCAGATCAAGTCCCAGAGGTTTGATTCTAAGGTACTTTCCCCACAAGGGAAGTCGATCTTTGCACAGGGCACAGCCATCTTAGAGCTGTGCCGTGCTTGGCACACGGGGGCGCAGGCTTGGGAGGTACAGGAGGAAGACGAGCTGTATTTCTGTGGGTCTAACACTGGGTTTTATCTTGTGTGTAGGATCAGAGCCAATTCGTAGCAGAACAGGAAAAAGTGGAACCTCTACCCCCACTACTCCTGGCTCCACTGCCATCACTCCAGGGACACCACCAAGCTATGCCTCCCGTACCCCGGGCACTCCAGGGACACCCAGCTATTCCAGAACCCCACACACTCCTGGGACCCCCAAATCTGCCATACTGGTACCTACTGAGAAAAAAGTTGCCATAATTCGCACTCCTCCTAAATCTCCAGCCACTCCAAAGCAGCTACGAGTTATTAATCAGCCTCTACCTGACCTCAAGAACGTCAGGTCCAAAATTGGATCAACGGATAACATCAAATACCAGCCTAAAGGAGGGCAGGTAAGGATTTCACTCTTTATGTTCATACATGATCTAGTCTTACATGTGCACCTTTGGGATAGGGATGGGACAGAAGCCATTTTAAGTTGCCTTGCAAATGCTGTTTCTATTGTCCATATGCATTGATTGTTTAAATTATGTTAAATGGCAAGGACCAGGACAATCTTCAAAAAGTATTTTGTCACCTGAAAACTAACAGTGTTTCACTGAAATCGGTTGAAAAATTCCAAACAAGAGTTTGCAGTCCACACCTTAGATACATTTCAGCCTGAGCCTCAGCAGTTGCTGCTTACTTAGTCTTCATCAGTACCAGCAAATGAAAGAGGTTTGTTTTAATTCGAGCAAGTTCAGATTCAGCCTAGATAGGTGTTAGAAGATTGCACAGCACCATGACCTTTTCCTGTGTCATTTTCCGTGACATGTGCATTGTGTTGGGTGATGTTAATGAGGGCTGCAGCCTCCAACCTGGTAAGTCCACCCAAATTTAAAGATGATGGGAGAGGACAGATATTAGGCTTAACTGTTTTTCTTGCTGCAGGGTTTGAATAAGCAAATGAACAGGGCTTAAACTGCTTAAACCTGAGAATGCATGTAAGAAAAGGTGAATATGTAATAAAGCAGATTAGGATTTTCTGTTCTCACTTTCTGAAATAACAAGGATTCAGGGACAAGTTGATGCAATTAAAAGCTGAACAAGAGATTGTTTCATACCTTGCAGAGTTATGCAATGAAGTGCGTTTTCAAGAGGATTGCTTTCAGCTAAAGACCAACGTATGTAGGGTAGTAAAATCATAGAATGTGTTGGAAGATCATAGAACGGGTTGGAAGATAACAAGTTCCAACACCCCTGCTGTGGGCAAGAACACCTCCCCCTAGACCAGGTTGATCAAAGCCCCATCCAGCCTGGCCTTGAACACTTGCAGAGATGGGGCATCCACGGCCTTTCTGGGCAACCTTTGCCAATGTCTCACTACCTTCACAGTGAAGAAATTCTTCCTAATATCTAATCTATATATACTCTCTTCCGGTTTAAAACTATTGTCCTGTCACTAGAGTCCCTGATAAAGAATCCTTCCCCATCTTTCCTGTAGGTCCCCTTTAAGTACTGAAAGGTCACTATAAGGTCTTCCTGGAGCCTCTTCTCCAGGCTGAACAACCCCAGTTCTCTCAGCCTGTCTTCACACCAGAGGTGCTCTAGCCCTCTGATTGGTTTTGTGGCTCTTCTCTGGACTCACTCCAGCAGGCCTATGTCCTGCTTATGTTGTGAGCCCCAGAGCTGAACACAGTACTCCAGATGGGGTCTCACAGGAGCAGAGTAGAACAGCAGAATCAGTTCCCTCAGCCTTCTGGGCATACTTCATTTGATGCAGTCCAGGACATAGTTGGCCTTTTGGGCTGCAAATGCACATTGCTGGGTTATGTTGAGCTTCTTGTCAACCAACACCCCCAAGTCCTTCTCCCCAGGGCTGCTCTCAATCCATTTTCTGCCCAGCCTGTATTTGTGCTTGGGATTGTCCTGACCCATGTGCAGGACCTTGCACTTGACCTTGCTGAAATCCTCTGCTGTCAAAGAGAGAACTCACCAAACTTTGGGAAGTATGGTAAAGATGTGGGCTTTTAAGCTGAGCAGAGGCCTTTGGAGACTGAGGAAAGATCAGATGGGAAGTACCATAAATCTTCCTGAGGTATAGTGTTTACACCTTCCTCTGAAGAGTCCCTGCTTGACACCCTGCCAAGCAGAGCTATGTCCAGAGCTGGATTAGTCTTCTCTCATTTTTGGCCAATGCAGAAATGGTAACACAGATGTCATTAAAAGCCAAAATCACGTCCAAACAATTTGTTTGTCTTTCTAGTTGGGAGAACTGTTGTTCTAGCTTACAGGATGAAGCAGTCCATTTTATTAATGTTTAATGAGTTACAAAGCCATTAATAACCTGAAAGAAATCCTATTTTATGTAGAAATAAAGAGGCTAAATGAGGAAAAATAATACAGCTTACCAACACTTACAGTAAAACTATGGATGACTTAGTCTCATGGGTGTAAACAATTATGTTGATTTTTTTTTAAAGTACCTATGCATTTCATATTGATTCTGGACACAACCCCATAACAGAAACACCCCATTCCATCACCTCCCTTTTACGTCCCTGAGATTGCTGAGTTACAGCAGCAGCAATGTGAGTGTTTTATGAGAGGTTCACTTTCCAACTACCTCCAGGGACAGGACATCAGGGTGAATAACATGTTCCCCCATTCAGCTGTCCTGAAAACAAGACCTTCCAGAAAGCTCGGTTGCACTGTTTTTCCAGATCATATACTTCTATATATAGCTGAGTTTTGGATTTCATAGTGGAATATACAGAGCAGTGAGTTTGCCTAATGCTCTCTGAGAAAAAAATAATAAATTGGACCAAAACTTAACCTTGCAACCCTATGCCTGCTGCATGTCTTTCAGAGGGAAAAAAAAAGGCTCATATTTTAAACAGTAAGGTATCTCTTAGGTGTTGATCCTGTTTTCATGGTAAATTAAAACGTTCAGTGCTTTCCAGGGTTTGGAGAGTAGCCCGTTACTCAGATAAAGTCAAGAAGATAATGCCTCGGCAGCTGAGGTTCTTCTGCCTTTACTTGACAAGTAGCTGGGTAATTATTTTGCATGGGGGTCCAGCTCCTTCTGACCCGCTGTGCAGCAGATGGCCGCGGTGCGTGGGGCTCCAGGGGGCTCAGAGCCCAAGGTCACACTGTGCACCTGGATCCACGTTCCTCATGACCAGGCAGCTGCTGGACACGGGCTCAAAAACCAGCACCGTGTTAGCCTCTCCTCCGCCTCCTCCTGCCCGTTCCTCCCTGTGGACTGCAAGAACCACGCAGGACCAGGGGCCACAGCAGGTTGTGTCTCTCTAAACACCGTGCCTGGGCAGCCACGGCTCCTTGGCAGCCCTGCAGGTCGCACAGAGGCTTTGCTGGGTGGTGAGAGGTGGCCCAGCAGTTGGCCTGTCGCTCTTCTGGGGTCACAGGGGGAATCTGCAGGGTGAGCATGATGTCCCTGGAGTTAAAGAAGTTTTTAATTCCAGTAGTATGTGGCCAATAAGCTGTGGGTTGGGCCGAGAAAGACTCATTTGAGCTTTTCCTTTTTGTCTTCTTTAGGCCGTAGTTGCTTAGTCTAGACAAGAGGCTTTAGTATGAATTCTTTTCCAGTTTCTGCAGTTGAATTTGGTGGGGTCTGTGAGAGGAACACAGGAAAGCTAATTTCATTTCCTTTTGTCTGCTCGTTTCTTTAACGTCTGGTGGCAAATATTGCACTGGCTGAAATGAGCTGTTATCTGCTGTCTGCTTTCAGTGATGATGCATGGAGCAAACAGAAAGCTGCTCAAGTCTTATATCCTGAAGTGGAAATGCTGATAGCAGTAACCACAAGAAAGACAAGCAGACAAAAAGCCAGCATGCATCTGGGCAAGTTAAGTACATAAACATGACATGCAAATCACTAAAGGAATACAGATATGCAGCCCAAAAGTGTCATTTGGAGACAGACTATCCTTTACCAGAGGCATATCTGAACTTAGCACAGGGTCTTGTCCTAGCTTACAGCTGTCCTAGAGAAGGCAGCTACACTCTGAAACTGCCAGAGGCTGAGGTACAGAACTCAAGAATCAGGGGATGTTTCAATGCTAAATAAATCAAGAAACACAGTGCTTTGAATTTCATCAAAAGTACATCAGATAGCAGATTGATTTTCAGTTCTGACTTGCCAGCCACAGAAACAAAGAAAAAAATCACTCCACCTGACAGGGGAGAAGAAAATAAAAAATCCCATGCATCTAGGGGAAGACACAAGCTAACTTGGCTCTTCATTAAGCTCCTAGTTGAAATAGATGTCTTGGGATACGTTTAATTGGAATACTGCAGTCTGGAGAGATGAGGGCTTCTCTGTGATGCAGCCAGTAGGTGGTCTGGTTTTCTCTTCATAGTAGAGTATGGTGAAATGTATCATTCTTGGCAAAGCTCAGAGCGACTTGCTCATGGGTATGTCTGCTGGGCTTCAGATGGATTTTCACACCGTGTCAGCTGTGGAGGAAATGCTGTGCTTTCAGAAGTAACCCCTTTGCATCTGTTAGTTCTCAGACAGCCCAGGGGAAGCTTGGGGGAGCTGGGGGAAGGGGTTGGAATTCTGTTTCAGATGCCAAGACTGAGGCTTTTCTTTTCTGTTTGGATTTTTTTTTCTTCTTCAAATTCCATCTACAGATGTGGTTTGTACTGTATCGGAGTATAAAAGTGCACTCATCGAATCTTTCATTACTGACCAGGTAGCATATTTATAAAGTATCATAAGCCAGTAACCAAGGGTAAAGCTAACCTAGATTTCTTTTAATTTAATCTTAAACTATACACCTAAAATCTCAGGCAAGGGCAAGAACTTCAGAGGATGTGTATCAACATAATCAGCTTCATCCAAATGAAAACACCATGGAATCACTAGTTGTAAGAGACCTTTAAGACCATCAAGTCCAGCCATTAACCCAGCACTGCCAGGTCATACTTGGATAAGGTTTAAAATATCTCACATGGACACATAGAATAAGACATGGAAAAATGAAATACCTAAGCAGAGTTGAAGAATGAAGCGTTCCTTGGAGGCTTTTAGGAAGCTAAGGAGTAACTTCACCATCTTCCCTAAACTGTAGAAAACAAAGTGTAATTAGTCATGGGTCAGAAGGTCTGAATAAATTGATGACACCACCATTCAGTAGAACCTGTCCAGAATCACAAAACTGCTGGCAAGGAGAATAGGCATCTGCATTACATGATAAAATAGTGTCACAGGGAAGGATAAGACATCTCAGAGCTAGGCAGAGGACGCAGCTTGGTTGGGTATCTGTTGTCTTCTTTGCACAATTTTTTGTTAGCTTCAAAATCAGTTTGGATGGCAGGAGAGATTCCTCCACAACACCCCCATACACATCCCTATCATCACAATTTACAACCCAGTCTGCAGGGAACAGTAGGCTCCTGCAGCATTCCTG
>NW_008600883.1:55111-64033 GCF_000691845.1 Merops nubicus
TACAGCCTGCCAGGAAGCAAAGTCCATGCAGAAAAACACAGGTCTAGCAGTACACCAGAGCTGGGCACCTCCTGGAAGAACTGCAGGTCAAAAGGGTATTACTCAGCAAGTTCCCCCTGAGGTGGCATCTTTTAACTCCTCTTCCTCCTGTTTCACATCTTTGCACCATGTTATGAAACAGATGACTGCCCAAAAATTAATCTGAAGATCTAGAATATATGCTATTGGTGCACTGACTGATGAAGAGTGTCTTAAAAGGTAGTGGAGAATGTAGGCCTAAGGAAAAGCACAAACTGAGCTCTTGCTGGGTCCCATTCTGTCTCCTGTGTCCTTCTAGCACATCATGCACTTTTCTCTAGTCCATTGTGATCTGTGGCATAGCTGAGCCAAAAAAAAACATTTGCCCAAGTTAGAGAATGTCCCTGCTCAGGACATAATGAGCTTACAAGGTTCAAGCTTTGGTACTTTCTCCAACCAAAGCCACGGGAGGCAGCTGTACAGGGGAGATGTGGACTGGCATTGTAACATGGCTCATGTTACTTAGCTAATGAGAGACTGGGAGGGAATTGTGTCCACACTGTTAGCTGCATTCTTTGGAATAAGTTTGGGCATTTACCAAGTCAACAGTACACAACTGTAAGATAAATTCATCTCTGTCAGTCTGCTTTTGTTTTATTTATACATTCCTGGGTTTGGGGATTTGCAAGATACTTGAAAGGATTTGTTCTGGACTGAAAAGCAGAAACTAACTCATCCATTGTTAATCGTGGGTCTACAAATGCGAAGAGAAATTAGGAGTTTCAGACATACCTTCAAAACTCTGTCCCAGCTCAAACCCACAACTTTTAAGTTTTTGAAATTTAGAAATTTGGCTGATGATTGCAGATTGTACAGAAATAATGTCCTGCACCTCCTGTGTTCAGACTGCACTCATTTAGTGGAAGGCTTGCCCAAGTACAGTCTGCACAATTAAGCCTTGCATTATTCTGCATAGAAAGCAAGATATTCTTCCTGACTCATGTTTTAGAAAAAGGAAGCAATCATTGCCAACCTCTAGCAAGTTTCAGAAAGTTTCTGTGAGGAAAGGTGTTTGGTTTGTAGAAATGAGCAGGGAATCAGGACTTTTTATCCAGATCTGACATTCACTTTTTATCTGGCTGGGACAGAACAAACTCATCTCTCTGCCTCAGCCATCTGTAAAATTTGCATCATGCTCATTGAGGACAAACTGTGGACCACAAGGTGATGAAGTTCTAGCCACTGAGAAAACTTCCAGTGACTACAGTCACCATAAGCTGATGCTTCTCCCTCTTTGGAAAGCAGTTAGCAGCAGTGCCCTGGTTTCTGCCAGTCGGACGGGGTGTGTTTGATCTGCCTAGCTAGTGTTGAAGGTATCCCTTTCTGGAGGATTCAGTGTCTTTATTCCAACTACAGCAGCAGCTTAAGCAACTAATTCCAGCTCTAGAGGAGACAAATCCCAGCCGTGACATATCATATGTAGTTGGTCTCTTGTTAATAGCAAGGGGAGAAGCTGTATTTTTTTAAGAGTAGATTGAAATTACCAGGACATAAATACCTGTGGAGGTCTGAGTCATCCCAGCAGCAAGTTCAGCAGAGGAGGTGTTTTCAGCTGTGCTCTAACTAGTCTAGATTTTGGCAATAAAATGGGGAAGGTTGTTCTTCTGGGAAAAATGTTCAGGCAATACATAATCTGGCTCAGAGCTGTTTGGTCCTATAATACTGTTCTGTCTTGTGCAGAAAGGTGAGAAAAAGAGCTTATTTTGCTAGATGGGAAAGGCCAGGAATAAAAACCAAGTTTTTTATCTTATTCTACTTTGAAAATTTGGATTGGATCAATAAAAAGAGATGCTAAGGGACATACCTGCTGAGCTTTGGGGAATTTGGCTTGCATGAGGGGGTAAACACAAGGTGGTTTTTTTGAACTTGAACAACCAAATTTTCCCCATTATGCTGGAGTAAAGAAAATCCAGACATGGTGACTCAGAGCTCATCCCTTCTTAAGGATAAAGAAACTGATTTGAAAACTGTGATACCTGATACTTGAGGCTGGTACTACTCTTTCCATGGTAGGGACTGTTGCCTCTAAAATGGAGGCATCAAATTCTGCAGTTCAGCAAAAAAAAAGAAATGGTTGTTCTTTTGTTTAAGGGAGTACTAGAAAAAGGATCCTGTGGTTTAGCTGAATTAATTGAGCTCCTAGGATCTTTTTAATTTGGTATGCGTGAACCTCCTTCATTACCATTCTTTTGATAGGCTCCCCAGATTTAGTGATTATGAACGTGTTCATCTGACGTGGATCTTGCACTTCTTGGGCTGTCTGTTAAATTCAGCTGTTGTCTCTTGACTGTAAACCATCTGGCATGGAAAATGGTCATTTTGCTTTGTATTTCCCAGCAAAACCTCTCAGTGTTTCTCTATAGGTCTTCTCTTCCTTGATTGGTAGGTTCATGCCTAGTTCAGTGTGGCCACCTTATTAGATTATTAATTATTAGGTTAGTAATTAGATGAATACATTGATTTGCAAATAGGTAGAAAGAAGCCTGTAAATTGGCCATCATCCAGCCCAGCTTTTTATTTTGAATCTCACTAGCCTGTAGGCTGGCAGCTTCACTAGTGTGTGGATCCAGTAACTTCAGGAGCACAAAGGCTGAACATGATTGCAAGCTCGCTTTGTAGATGTGGAAAGTCTTTCTTTTCAAGGACTTTGCTAGGCCAAGTAAATACCCTTCCCCCTCCCTTTACCTGTAGCTTCTGCCAGGAGCATGAAAACTGTAGGATCATCTGTCCTTGGCAGCATATAGATTTGGAAACACTGAAAACTGCCTTTTGATTCTAATCAGGTTTTAACCTAACCTTGCTTCTCGTGCAAGACCAGTTCTTGTCTCACTCAATCCCTGTTTTAACCAGGAGAGCAAACACTGAAATAGTGTCTCCTTCCTGAGATGCAGCCCTGTCAGATTACTGTGAAGCTGTGGTAAGTAGGGGGAACCTGTCCTCTTTGATAAATTGTTAGGAGTCTGGGAGCTTTTCCCAATATCACAGCCCCACAGCGTGTTCAAAAGGCAAGTGGAGCCAAGCTGCGGGATTTTTAAATGCTTTAGGCGCAGTGTTTGTGGTGGAGCTTCTCAGAGGCCATTAACTGCAAGGCAGGGAGGACATAAATCTTCAGCTTCTGGGAAAATACATTCAGAGCCTGTAATTTCATAAGCATCACAATTTTTTCCTTCATGTATCTGTGCTGTGGTGTGTACCAGGGCAGTACGCCACAGGAGGGAAGCCATTCATGGGTTCTCTGCTCAGATGCTGATGAGTTTAGGGGCTTTCCCTCCTGTGCAAGCAGCTGAACTGAAGGGGTCTAGGCAGCAATGGGACATAACTCTTTATCATAAGCAGTTTTCAGTCATTGATGTTGTCTTTAGCAGTGAGGCATGACTGAACTAAATTCTCTGTTGCAGTTTTCTGCCTTCCACTCAGTGTTTCTACAATTTTCTGCTCATTTTGAACCCAGTGGTGCAGTGCTGACAGAGGAAGGCCTGCATGAGGCCCCTGGACTCTTGTACATAGAAATTTTGAAATCCAAATTCACTTTCTGTGAGCAGCCTTAGGGACACTTATATCTGACCAGGAGTTTCACAAGTATTGCTGGCCTGTCTCTTCTCCTTGTGTCAGCCAGCTTAACACAAAAACAATGTAGATGTTGCCCTTGGGCCACAGCCCCTTTCTGTTTAGATTGACAGTCAGGCCACTACACTTAGGAAGGGAGTTAGTTTACACTGCTGAGTACAGATCAATATATGCATCTAAATGAACTCTGAGAAAAATACCTTCAACATTTGGTTTCCTAGCAGACTACCCACAAATGCCCTGCATCTCCCAGTACTTTGACAACATTCAAACAGAGCAGGTGGTCTTGGAACACAGTGTCTGATTCCGGCTGGGCAGGAACATGGAAGGAGCATGAGCCAGTGAGGCTATACTGTGTGCTCCCTGGCACACGGTCTCCCCTGGGCTTCAATTCTGGACCATTGCTGAGGAGTCATCAAAGGACAGAGCCAGCGGAAGGCCTGTCAGACTATCAGGGCTTCAGGGAGAAGACAGTTTTTCCTTGGGCAGTGTGGTTTTGTGGAATAAACCCAGCGTTGTCTGTAAGACTTAATCTTTCCATTGTGGTTTAATTTTGCGTGGATGTGGCAAATGCTGAGAAACCTCAGCTTGGTCCAGATGAAAATACTGACTTTCTAGGCCTTGTCCAGCATACCTGGGCAGATGAGCATCAGATCAGAAGAGAACACACCCATTTCAGAGTGGTAGGTCAATGAAAGGATTGTGAGGGACTCTGTCAGGATGTTATCTTGTTGGGATGTTTTGTGAGTGAAGATAGAAAACAGTCCTGTTTCTACCACAGACTAAAGTGTTCCCTTTCCTGAATGAGAGCATGAGCAGGCTTGATCTTTCATGTAATGTGCAGCACAACTGAAGTGCATACACGTACACCCCTACCACACCTCCACCCCCACACAAGATGTACATACACAGTGAGGAACACAGAGACCTTCCTGGTGAGTCACGGCGTTCATGCTTTCTCTGTCACAGGCAGCTGCATCATCTAATTCCTTTCATCAAGTGCCATCATAAAAGTTTACCGTTCTCTTGTCGTAGCTCTGTTCCCTTGGGAGGCAATTCCACAGCCTCCCTGCTCTGATCGTTATAAATTTCCCTCTAGATTTTAGCTTCAAATAATTCACAGTCAGTTTACGTTCTTTGTTTGCAAGCCAAAGTTTGTCTTTAGCCTAAATAGTTCCCGTCCCTCTCTGGTACTCTCCCTCTCATGTTTACAGTCTGATTTCTCAAAGGAAACAAAGCTCATGCAGTCACACTGGCTGGCTGGCAGTCTCAGCCTTCCTCAACTCATTTGTAACTTGTTGGCCAGTTCCAACCAGTGCTGGCAAGGAAGCAGTGGTCAGAAATGCAGGCGCCAGCCCCAAGTTGGGTGATAGTCGTTGACTGGGTACAGAGACTCAGTGTAACCCTGTCCTTGGGGTGCAGGCAGTGATAACTCAGCCCTTCTCCACAATCAGAGACAACGGCTGGTGGGTTGTGTCTTGGCTTCCCAGTGTAGCTGGCCTGGGAGAAAGCTTAGGAGATACTGCTGGCAAGAGAGGATAGGGCTTGCTGAAGAATTTTGGAGGGAGGGATTAAGCAGTTTAAGGCCTTAACTTACAGGAAACAAGGCTCCATTAGTTTGTGGAACACTTAGTTATAGAGGCCAGTCATGATTTAAATATGTGCAGGTGTATTAATAAATTCCAAGACAGGGAGAAACAGAACATCAGGGAAAGCCTGGAACAGCACAGTTCCTTCCTGTGCCAGATGACCAGCAAAACACATTTACATCACTCGGCTTTCTTCTGCCCTCAGCATAGGACATAGATGATACATAGGTCTCCTGCTGGCCCCTCTACACGACCATATTTCACCCAGTGAGACAGAGGATAATTGAGATGATTGGTACTTTACATATCTGCCAGCCTGGTCTGTGGGCCATAAGACTCATAAACTGTCAGACTTCTGGGTGCAAATCAACCTTTAGGCACTTGATCAAAGGCAACCTCTCAACTTATCACCTTGCTTTGGCTCTATTTGAAGCTACAGGCCCACACTCCAGAGTGCTGAGGTCTTGTCCTGACCATGACGCCAGCATTTTCAGAGCAAATGCATCCCTGTGGCCATTGCTCAGAGGTGCTGCTGTTCCATTGCTGAGAGAGATGTGCTCAGAAAGTGCTGGGAAGGCTTTCTGTTTTGCCCAGTTGTGTCTGGCCTGAAGCTCTCTGGGACCCAGATCTGACTGCACATCTGACGTGTGTTTCTGTAACTGATGTGACACCTGTCTTGTAAAGTACTAGGGAGCATTCCTGGGGAACAGCTAGTGTGCTGAGAGAAAGCACAGGCAGAAAGCTCCAAAGGCGTTTGCTTTCATGTTTCAGTCTATATTGGTTTACTTGGACAGATTAAGCAGATAAGAGGGAGAAGGAGAGAAATCAGTTTGCCTGCTGAAGATGCCCTCCTGAAGGTGACCTACTAGTTACAGAGTTTTCTAGTCACTCTTATTGCTGAGCATGCCATCACCACAGATCTTGACCAATTATAGTGAGAGAACATTAACATCCTAATGGTTTGGCTGATGCTTTTTATGGAATGAGGAGGATCATTAAACAGTTTCACATTGTTCACATTAGCTGCAAAGTGTGACCCTCTGAAAATTTCTTCTTGGAGTTTACTGAGCTTGAGTCAAGGGTGCACTCCAGGTGCTTAGTGCCAGAGGATTTGAATCTGAGAGGATTTATTTAAATGTGGCACTATCCCCACTGCAAGAGACAAGAGCTGTGAAATCTGGTATCCCTGTAAAGGAGCAAATAGTCTTTCTCTAGTCTGGAGAGGTGAGGCACGGAGGGAGTGACCTGTCTCAGATTTATCAGGGAGCCTGGGGCAGTTCAGGGACCTGAAGCCAGAAAGCAGAAACTGCACAGGGTTGTTCTTCCTTTCACTGACCACTTCAGCTGGTTTGCAGCTGCTTTGTGTTCCTGGGGTGGTAAGAAGCTGCAGTAAGGTACCCTGGTGTAGCTTTCCCTCTCTTATCTCAGTATTGGTTAGTTGCTGTAGGTTTACCTACAACAGCAGCCACCAGGACTGTGACAAGTACTGTGTCAGTGAAGGCTCTACAAGTGATTTTTAGCAATTTGAATAGATAATGCCTAAAATTCTGTGGCTTTCTGTACAGGAAAAAGTGTAAATTCAAATTATATATTAATAACCTAGAGATAAATAAAATGCACAATAACATTGTATAAGATCTCCATATTTAACTCAGAGAACAAATACGCTGCACGAGTGGTACTCTTGGAGTAAGCAAAGGCTCCTGGTGCAAAGGCAGCAGAGGCAGCCTTGGCCAGAAATGCCTCCTCACACAACTGAAAAGCCCAGTGCTGGTGAGTGCAGTCCCCTGCCCTTGCTCAGAAAGAAGTCTGGAAGTGGTGTCACTCAGGTGTGTACCCTGACCCAGTTTTCCCTGCCTACTGGTAAGTGCCATAAAGCAGCACCTCATTCCTTGGGAGGACAACCGTTGGTGGCACCAGACTTCTGCCAGGAGGAGGAACTGTTTTGACATGGGGGTCAAGGTGAGGGACAAGCATGGGACAGCGTGGCCTGCCCTTCACAGAGTTCAGCTCCAGGCACTGTCACATGCCTGCAGAACATCTGTGCCTGAGGTAGCACAGAAAAACTGTGGGCTCCTGGAAACTGTAAGGGAGGCTGGCACCATCACGGGAGGGTCAGGTACTTGTTCTGCCAGAAACAAAGAGCACGAGGGAGAAGCACGGTGCTGCTAGCACCAGAAAGTGGTTGTGACCAACGCTATGGCCAGCACCAGAAATCAAAAAGCAGTGACTGCAGCTGTAGATTTCCAGAAGCTGTTGTTTTATCCACTGCCCTTTCATAGATGATGGTACAGAGAGTGAGCAGTAGAGAGATCTGACTTCAGTATCATTAATTTTGTCAGTCCACTTTTTCAGGACACTCAGAGGTCTGTTGTATGAGCGTAGCTGGTGCTATGGCTGTATAGGAGGGGTGTATATATGGCTGAAGGAGGGATGGAGTACCTCAGGATTTCAACTTGTGCCTGAGCTGGCTGGATCTGGGGTTTCCACATCAAATGCTGAAGTGCTGGGATGTGGGAAGGAGGGTTTCCATCTTCTCCGTGTGGCCAGTTCAGCAGAAACACTGGCCATCACTCAAGAGAGCCTAAGACGGGCTGTCCATGGGCTACATCCAGTCCAGGCAAGCAATTTCGAGTTTTTCAGGGAATAGCCACCTCTCATATCTCCCAATATAAAAACTTTCCCCTTAGTATTTCACCACCACTTCACTGGGGAGAAGAGCAGCACAGTGTAGTTACATAGGCTGTGTTAAGCATACTAAGCACAGAAATTGGTGTGGTTTACTTTCTGATGTTTCAATACAAGTGTCAGAAGAAGTCACAGCAGGAGCCAAAATCACCTTTATTCCCTCATCCTGCACCCCAATGGTGTGTGTTTATGGCATATAGTAAGTTACCTCCGATTCCTTTTAGGTTAGGATTTTAAACAAGAAGATCGATTTTAGCGATATTCAGTCCCGCTGTGGTTCCAGAGATAACATCAAACATTCTGCAGGGGGAGGAAATGTAAGTAGTACAGACACCCTGTGAACAGGCATCTCCACTGTGGTGACCCACCTTGCACAGCCAGACCCCTCTGTCTCCCCCCCTCTGAGCACTACTTTCCTTCTTGCTACTGTTTCACACGTGAGTCTGGTCTGGTAGCTGTGTGAGCCCTGTGTATGCAGTGGTGGCCTCCCGAGCTTCCTCCACAGAGTACAGCATGGTTCCAGGACTTGCACAGGATAAAGAAATGGGAAAAGAAGGGTTACCTCTAAATGCCCAAGGGTGCTGACAGTAAAAGTCTCGTGTAAGCCAACATGGTTTAGTGCCTTTCATGAGAGCAGCCCAAGACGGCAGTTTCTAGAAAAGAGACTGCACCTCACAGGGAGACCCCAACCTCATGGCTGGCCATCTTCTGTCGGTCCTTCCTCAGCTCACCTTTGTGCATTCATTGGAGAGGAAGAACTAAAGTAAAACCTAAGGACAAAGTGCTATCAGCCAGCAGGCCGAGTGCTCGTGCTACCGCCGCGGCACTAGCCCGGTGTAACAAGCTGAGGTTGCTCAGGGTTTGACCAGACATGGTCCCAGCGGTTGTGCTGGAACAGCTCAGGGCAGCCCTCACCCCCCAGTGGAAACGGTCTCCCCTCTGACGGGAGAGCTGACTGCGGGCACGTCTGGTCCAGAGAGAGCCACCAGCGATGCGAGCG
>NW_008600883.1:64269-71024 GCF_000691845.1 Merops nubicus
GGAATGCACACCATATCAGAGGCAGAAAAACACGGAACAGATGGTAGAGAAGAACAGTCACCGAATTATTCCTCATTGCCACGGTGCACATTCAAGAGCAGAAGCAAAGAAGATGGGTCCTGCTGCATGCAGGGCTTCAGAGCACCCACCCTGAGAGGAAGGTCAGAAACATTTTAGAAAGAACCCACAAGCTGATCTGCTTTGTCCTTCTCTTTGTTTTGCTAATAGTAAAGCTTAACCCAGCTCTGCCATCTCCCTAGGTGGGAAGGAAGCTTGCTTTATTAATCCAGGTGTTTCCTCCTCTGTGGCATGGTCTGTTTCCTACTAACCACCTCTCCTTTTCCAGCAGTTTGTAGAGGCTTGGGCTCTTCCTCTGCAGGGCTTGCCTTTTTATTCCTTTCATTCCTGCAATTCATGTGTGTGTGCTCTTGACAGGTACAAATCGTAACCAAGAAGATCGACTTGAGTCATGTGACTTCAAAGTGTGGCTCACTCAAGAA
Organism: Merops nubicus; assembly: GCF_000691845.1. Lineage (NCBI taxonomy): Eukaryota > Metazoa > Chordata > Aves > Coraciiformes > Meropidae > Merops > Merops nubicus. The sequence continues at coordinate 64,770 of NW_008600883.1, forward strand.
CATCCACCACAAGCCAGGTACTGTAGGAATTTATGGGATATGGGACAAAGCAAGGACCTAATCCTGTTATGCAAAGGAGAAATGATGGATGTTACCATTCTCTTTTACAGTCCAAGGGGAAGTAAATACACTTTGGTAATAAAAGTAATATTCTTAAGTAAATATATAAGACTTAATGTAAAGACAAATATACAAAGAGTTAAATAATATACAAAGGTATGGGACCACCTAGTTTAGAGAAGAGATAATAAAATAATGCAGAAGGATGCTGCTGTGGCATAATGTCAGTTTGATAAGATACTGAAATGCAGACTGAAGTCAGCAAAAGCTGAAGCATATACTTAAGTCCATGAAAATCAGTAGGACTGCAGCACGTTCTCACAGTCTGAGTAGGTGTTGAAGAATTTATATTCTACTTGAACATGGAGCCTGGTATTCTGTGCTTCTCTAATGAAAAGCAAAGTCACGTGAGCACGCCCTTGTGCATCAGGTCAGACCTTCTCCTGAGCCATTCCAGCCTCTTAATCTGTATTTCCTTTGTCTGTGCAGGAGGTGGGCGTGTGAAAATTGAGAGCGTGAAGCTGGATTTCAAAGAAAAAGCTCAGGCTAAAGTTGGTTCACTGGAAAATGCCCACCACGTACCTGGTGGTGGTAACGTCAAGGTAAGGGGACAGCCATCAGAGAAAAGGCTACCACTGTGTCCCTGGCCCAATGAAACTGTGAGGGACAAGGCTGTGAATTCAGAGATAGCTCTGAATTGAGTAGGAAGCATTTGTTCTCCTTCAAGCACACTCACATGTCGTTTCTTCCCTTTGGAATTTGGAATGACCAGTCTCATATCCACACCTAAGCTGAGAGTGAATCTTAAAGTGAAACATCCTGTAGTTTGTGCACTGGCTTCCCCTAAAGAGAAACCTTGTTTGGGACCCTTGTACAGCATAGGTCTGTACTATGGGTATCCTAGATGATCGGGGCTGCTTTGTTAAACAGGAGGAAAACATCTTGGAAGTAAGATCACTCCCACTAACATTTGAAAATACAGATTTTGGAAACAAAGCACAATGCCCATAGAATGTTTATTAAATTCATACAGCTGGGAATGATGGGTACTGCTCTTTAAAGCATCCATCAGAGACAGAAATAGTTAGAGAATGTAACATAGTAAGCCAGCGTATGTTAAACAGGGCGAAAAAATCTTCAGTTTCAATTATTCCAAAGAGTGAAGAAGCTTCAGTCCTTGTGAGAGTTCTTAAAAGTGAAGAAAATCAGACCCAAATGCTGATCGGTTAGGAGCTGATTTGGCACGTACATGACGCGTTGAATTCTTTCCTTCCCTGGAGCAGATTGACAGCCAGAAGCTGAACTTCAGAGAGCACGCGAAGGCCCGTGTCGACCACGGGGCCGAGATCATCACGCAGTCGCCAGGCAGGTCCAGCGTGGCCTCCCCGCGCCGGCTCAGCAACGTCTCCTCCTCCGGGAGCATCAACCTGCTGGAGTCCCCCCAGCTGGCCACCCTGGCGGAGGACGTCACCGCAGCCCTTGCCAAGCAGGGCTTGTGAACTCCTCACCTCGCGCCCTAGGAAGTAATAACGTTTAGGCATGAGCTCTTGGCAGGAATGGGCTCAGAGCAGGTGTTACATTCATTCTTTACCATGTCTAAAACTAAGTCGCATCCCAAGACTTGTAGTTACCATACAGTTAAAAAAAAAGGAAAAAAAAATACTGAAAAAAAAAATAATTAAATAGATGCAGAAATTGGCCTGATCTCCATTTACAACAGGAAGACACTGGCTTTATATGGGTATACAACTGCAGTATGTTACCTTGGACAATTATTGTTGCTCTGCTCTGTCTTGCATGGAGTACCGTACTATGATAAAATGCATTTTTACCTTTCATGTGCCTGAAGGCCATCCACGTCTTTCTGAAGAGCCTTGTTAATATCCCAAGTTGCTCGTTTCACTGTTCTGTTGATAGGTGGGGAAATAAAAAAAAAAGGAAAGTTGCCCATTGTAAGTTATTACAGGTTAAAATAACAGTCTGCTTACCAGAAGGAAGGGCATATAGAGAAATTCAAGTTTAATGGGAAAAAAAAAAGTGTTATTTTGTATAAATGAGTAGAACAAAAGTTGAATTAAGTTATTAACATTTTTTTGGACCTGGTTAATTATGTCAGTGTATAGCTGAAAAGCCAATAAATTATTTAACTAATAACTAAAAATAGTAGTTGAGAACATTTGAAGTTGCCTGGGGAAGTGAGGTAAGAAAGCTGTTGAGAGCGAGCACTCCCCCCCAATGGACTTGTGGCTGATTAGGAGGTTGGTTAAGCGGCTAGATTTGTGTACACACCACTGGTCTCACATCCCTTCCATCTGTTGGATACAGTATTATAGATATATATATTTCTCTGTGGCCATTTGTGATACGCCCTCCTCATATACTTGAATATTCTACTTCTTTATTCACAGTATCTGTGTCTCTTGCACCCTTTGGTGTTGCAATTTTAGGTATGTAAAAGTAGATGTTAGCAGGGTTTTTTTTTCCCTATTCATAAGAATACATTTAAAAAAAGATGAAAATTTTAGCATGAAGTTGCTTTCTGTAACAACTAAAAGCCGTGACCCTGTTTTAGTGCCAGATGCAAGTCTCTTCTGTGATGCTAGAAAAAGGATTCCTTCCCTCTCCCCTGCCCTTCCTTTCTTCACAAAGGTATGATTTTTGTGGGGTCCAGATTTTTGTAAAAGGGTCTCCAAAGATGGCAGAGTTTGGATTCTGGATTTTTTTTAAAAATCCACACTAGTGTGATTCTGGCTTTTTTTCCTTTATTTTTTTTTTTCTTTTTTTTTTAAAATTCATGTAGTAACAGTGAATGTTAGATTTATTTATTTTTTTCTTTTGCTAAAGTTGAAACGCAGATAAAAGTATAAAGATGTTGTTTCCACTCCTTTACTGATGTTTCGTGTACACTCCGGCACTCAGATAATGGTGATCAAGGTAAAGAGATGCCTGTGAGCTATAGGACGTGCATAAATACAGCGAGCTCCCTAGACAGGGTTGCCATAGCGGTCCATCAACAACTAGGGCATCTTAAAATCTGAGCAACGGGGGATTACAATGATTATAAAAAGTATAAGAAAAAGTGTGCATAATAGACAAAGGTCAGAGATAACGAAACGACCGATCTAACGGGGTACCTGTGGGAACTCCGGCGCTGTCTCCTGGGCACCAAGGGGACACTGAAGGTGACGTGGTGGTATCACTCATCAGTGGGCAGTAACCTGCTGATTCTATATGTACAGTAGGCACTATGGAATGACCAGTTTACGTTCTTGCAGATTGATCTTTTCCTTTTGAAATCTCTTAACTTTGCACTGTCAGTGGAGCTATACTTGATACTACATGTATTAGGTTAACATTGTGTGTTGGAAGCTTTTGATCTGTCCTTTTTCCTTCTTAATTTCTACGTGCACGTGTGTGTGGGAGAAGATTTTTATGTCTATGGAGAAGGATTCTAATAATTAATAGCACAGGATTCCCCATCGTTAAATTCAGGTAGTAAATGCACAGTTACTAGGCAGTAAATATTCAGTGGACCAAAGGGGGATTTTGGCTAAACTGTCACAGCAGTACGAAGACAGAACAAAATGGTTACACCTCTAAAATTTTTACTGAAGATGAACTCCTAACAGGCCCACACACAACATTTCAGCTCTGCAAAAAGCTTTTTCGTGCTATAAAGTACCTAATACTGTTTGTAAGTCGGTTGTTTTATAGAAAGGGCAGTGAGTTTAGAAACATACTAAATGCATCTGGAGGATCTTAGAGTCATAGAATGTCTCAAAGTTGAAAGGGACCCATAAGGATCATCAAGTCAACTCCCTGCTCCTTGGAGGACTACCTAAAACTAAACCATTGTGACTAAGAGCGTCATCCAAATGCTCACTGAACTCTGACAGGCTTGGTGCCATGACCAGTTCCCTGGGGTGCCTGTTCCAGTGACCAGCCACCCTCTCAGCAAAGAACTTTTCCTAAAGTCCAATCTCAGCTTCCCCCAACGCAGCATCGTTCCATTTCCTTGTGTCCTATTGCTGGTCACCAGAGAGGAGACCAGCACCTCCCCCTCTGCTGCCCTCCTTGAGAAAGGTGTAGACTGCAGTGAGGTCAACCCCCAGCCTTCTCTCCTCCAAGCTGATTTCTGCCTTGATTTTCTTACACTATTGCTTAGAATAATCCCAAGAATTCACATAGAAACAGTGTCAAGTGAGGTATGTTAAAAGCCTCTTCCCATTTTTCCAGGAAAACAACAGAGAGAGGGAAAGAAAAAAACACCAATATTTATATCACATTGCTCTGATCACAGTATCCATTAATATAAATTAGCCTTGCAGTGTTGGTTTGGGGGTTTTTTTTATGCCTTTTGCCAATGTGGGAGAGTCTGTGGTACTACTGAACCCCAGCTTCTCTGAAGCTGAACACCAGCTAGTGAGAACAGTGTTAACCTGAGACTCAAGTTTGTTTATTCTGCTTTTAAAATTGACATACTCTAGAAAATGAAGCTTAGTTAATCCACCTATGAGTCCAAAGTTAGAGTGGTGTAACACACAGAGTCATTTATTTCATGCATTAAAATGAGCTTTCACGTCTTGATTCAAGCAAAGACCTTTGCAATCGTAATCATCCTTCCATAGAAAGAATCCTAGAACGCTGTGGAGTTAGATGAAAAGAAATCAAGAGTTTTGTGCTGTTCAATAAATTTAAAAAAAAACAAGTTATGTTACATGACTCTAGATGTTCACTGATAAAGCTCATATTAATCTTAACTTCTCAAGAAGAGTGTTGGTTTTAAAAACAACAGTTTTGTAAATACATAATGCCCACTAAAGAAGATAGAGCCAGCTTCCTGGAAACTGCATCCGTTGTGTTTCTTTTCCACAGGCATGTTGAGCCCGCAGGTATGTTGGGTGCCCGAGACCCAACTCTGTAACAAAGCAGAGATAATCCAGACAAAAGGAATGGTGAAACCTTGTTTGGATAGCTAGGGGAGAGCCCCAAATTAATAATCCATCAAGTTGTAGAAACAAAAGAAAAAGAGCTTCTGTCCCATCTGCAGAGTTCTCTTTCTATGTAACCACAAGCTGAAAGCAAGCAAAAGTCGAGCAAACCTCTGTCCAGCAACAGTAAAGGAAAAACTAACACCGATGAGGGAAACTGTCTGCCCACAAGGGCTGTGTATATTGCACTGTACAGCAGTCAGTGGTATGACCCATTCAACGCTCTGCTAAGGAACAGTGGTAACCTCATCGTGACTGCTTACCAATTTAAGCTTGCCTGTGTGACCCAGAGGGAATCAGAAGGCAGCCTGTGTGGACTACCACACTTGAGCAGAAGTTTTTTCCACGCTGGACCAAATACTGTTTGCAACCCAAGTACAAATGTCCCTTCAAAGGCAAAAGCCTTGAAGAGTAGATCACGTTTGCTATGGATATCGACGCAGGTAGTTTTCTAGCCTAGGTGTGTGTCGAGTTCAGTCGCTAATCAGGTTGCTAAAGCAACTCCCTCTGCAATTCCAGCAATTCCCACTGCAGGAAGGTAAATTAGTTTCACACTTGGAAAAGTCAAGTGCATAAAAGCCACTTCAACTTTAGCAAAGAGAAAAAGCCAACAAATAAACATGCTGTATGCTGGGATGTCAAGGAATACAGTCTGCTGTTACAAACCTGTGTTTTTTTCGGTAATTCTAGAGCCTGTTACCATAAAAGAGGCATTTCTTGAATGGCTGGTGGTAGGTAGTTCATGTTTTTCAATCCGATTTGCAATTGTATTTGTTGCTGTATAGTGATTGTTTTGCAAAATAAAATCGCTTGTCATCTAACCGCCTGTGTTGGTTTCCGGGGTTTGCGGTAGAGCTCCTCCCACAGCCAGCCCTGCAGATCGCTGCCCTGCGTGAAGAAGAGTGCCAGGGACCTGCTGGCTGGCACGGTCAGCCTTGCCAGGAGGCCTCAGAGCCGATCGGGTCTCATTTCTCGGCTGGTCCCCGTTACTTCTTGCCGAAAGAATCGTGTTTTACAGCTGGCACGCGCTTCTGCCGGGTGCTGCTGCGCTGCTTCGTGTGAATATGTTGTCAGGTGCAGCGCTGAGGGACGCGGTTTAGTGATGCGCTCGGCAGTGACAGCGGTTGGACTCGATGGCATTAAAGGTCTTTTCCAACGAAAGAAGCTGCCGCGACTGTCCCCATGCCGGGGTCGCGGCGCTGAG
>NW_008600884.1:0-57342 GCF_000691845.1 Merops nubicus
CGCGCCGTCGGGCCGGCGGTGTCGGCGGTGCTAAGCACGCGCTGGCGCGGTCTTGCAACATTTCTTTCCTCGCTGGTGTCTTGAGGTGACGAAAGCAAGTTCCGTGTGAATTTAGCCTCTCTGCAGGAATTTGTTATCCAGCTGATTTCGTCTGTTTTGTAGATTCTAAACGCATTGCCTGGAATTCTCTGTATAAATTAGTACCCGAGGTGACAAATTTGTAAATTGGGGAAACGAGTAGCTGAAAAGACCAAAATGGAGTAGGAATGTAATTTATTTTTTTTCCATTAAATTGTCAATAAGCAGTATTATAACAATTGCAATGGAGAATTAGAATGCCCTCAAATCTAATTTCAGATAAAATACACATTCAATTTACAATAAATAAATCAAATGAGTAGTTTCACTGGGAAGAACCATCAGCTTTATATATAAATACACTTATACAGGCATATATTAAAAGTAAGCTTTTATCTCTGCTAGTGCTTTATATTCACTAAAAGTGCACTAGGGGAACTTGGAAAGCAGAAGCAATAGCTGATTAGCAGGATGCTGTGTCCTAATTTATTCAACCACTGGATAACACTTCTGGAACTGTTGGAGGAGTGGTTTGACTCATCTCTCTTTTCTAAAACCTCTTTTCTCATGGGTGCCACACAGACTGAGAATTACGGAGGTGCAAGTCCAAATGTTGTGAAGGTAAGAACTGTAAAGAAGGGAAGTGAAAGAAGAAATTTGCGTCTTGATTTTTCACAGAGCCTGTGCCTTGTTTCACACAGAAAGAAATAAGCAGTTCTGTGTTCTGACCCACTGTAAGTTAAATGCTTTGAAACCTCTAAAAATTATTATTTTCTACTGCTTCCACATTACACACAGGTAGTCTTCAGTGCATGAACATTATCCTGTCCATACGAGCTGTCAGCTTGTAATTTACATACTAATTATTTGCAGTCTTTAGCAGCAGAAAAGTTAACTGTCCACAATTCAAAGGATTTCTTAATTATGAAAGGGAAGTACTTCATGGCAAAGAGTGTAGCCAATAATTATCTACTGCCAAGTGCCAAAACACATGTGAAATGAATGTTAACTGCTGGGAACAGAAGGAAGCTGATCTCTTGGGTGACAATTTGAGGCTTCTAGGATTACAGGGAAAATCATTGCTCACGTATTCGGTTGACTTCAAATACAACGCATTTTTTTGTGTGCTGATGGCATTCTGTAGAAATGGCGTAGTAACTTCGGTGCTGTTAGTTCAGAGGTGGTGCAAGTTACATAGACCATTCTCCACATGGATTCTGAGCACTTCTGAGGGCTCGTATCACCCCTTGCAGCTGGTGTCACTTTTCCACAGTACACGCAGTCACCTTTCCTGCCTCTGGGCAGCAGCAGCAATTCTGTGGGTTTTGACCAGTCCCACCATCTGGTCATCTTAATCCTCTCGTGTCATCACCTCAGCCAGAGTGAAGGGGTTAAGGCTTTTTAGAAGGGTAAATGTTCATGTTTCTCCTGGATTTAACTGAAGGATTTCTCATGCAAGTCACAAAAGTGAAACTTCTTTAGATTTCCCCCTTTGCTGTTTAAGAGAGTCCAGCTGGTTTTGGTTTTGCTGTGTGCAGCTGCAGATACTTCCAAAGTTTAGGAATGTGTAATAGCTTCGAGATCTGTCTGAAAAAGTTCATACTGACTTAATATGGCATCTGCACACGTTCAATACCGCTGGTTGAAGATTTATCACAACACTAGAGATAACTTTTTAGATGAGTTCTGCAAGATATTTCACAAGAATATCTTCAGCTGTTATTTTTAACTATCACTTAGTAAACTTCTAACTATTATTTGCAGAGTCGTCCCATTTATATCATTAATTTTCTTAATGTTTGTCATACATTTTATTTTGTTCCAAACACTATTTCTTGTCATGTACCTTCAGTTTCACATCTTTTATTACTTCTGAATAGCCAATTTATGGTGATGTGTCTTGCTGCACATGCTCTGTTCTGTCAAGATAATATTTTGTGTTGATTAAGGTGTACAGTTCTTAAGGGCATCTCTTCAGGAATGTATGTATAATTTCTTTCCCTAAAAAAAGTTTTTAGTCCTTTTGTAAAGACCACTGTACTATGTTTTCTTTACCTTTGTGCACAGCCAATGCCTCTGGGCTGCTTATCTGAGGTCTTTAATTATCATGCTGTCTCTAAGAAAATTACATAATTAAGTGGGTTTCCATTTTCATTCTGAATTTGGTAATTATAACTAAAACACTGAAAAGTGCATCAGCTGCAATATGAAGAAAAATATCATTAAAAGAAAGTGTAGAAGAGAAACATGATTGAGAAAGTTCTACTAATAACCAATAAATGAGATTAAAATTAAAAAAAAAAATAGGGAGAATTGAGCTTACTAAAGTCCTTAGTCTGTTGCTTTAAATGGTAATTTTTTGTAGCTTTGATGATCACAAAAAATGTGAGGCTCCAAGGAAAATTTATAAATATAATTGTAGTAGATAAAAGAAACAATTTTCCAGTATTGAAGAACAGAGTGCTGAAAGGACAGGTGTTTTACTGTTTCATAATTTTCTGTGTTTAATATTATGAAGACATATTCTTTATTTGCTCTCCCCAGTTCTAGCACTGCCCCAGTCATGTGTGTGTTTGTATACGTGTATACTTTTCCTTTTTTTATTACAACAGATGGCATGCCTCCTCTTTAAAGGCTCAGTCAAGGCAGGCTAAGGAAATATCATAGGATTAAACTTATTTTGAAACAAGAACGCATCTTTCTCTTATCCTGGTTCCCATACACCTGTTAGTCTTTCAAACAAGCAGTGGCAGTAAACACACCGTAATAGGGCATCTGTCTGGTTGTGATGTTGAGAAAGCCCTGCCCTGTTCTTTGAGTGTTCTTTTTTATTCAGTTCCTATGACTACTTGTTTTTTTAATAACAGAAGTCTAAAAGTTAACAGCAGAGCTCCACTGAGCTCAGCAGTAATACTTCTAACCAAGCACAAAGCAAGCAGATTAGGCATTTGTTCCAGCTCTATCAGAAAACCTCTCCCCTAAATCCATCAGTCACCTGAGTCTCAGTGCTTTTAAAAACCAGGTCATACCTTAATGCATGTAAACATGAGTTCAGAAGCCTTATTTTCAGTGCTTTGTTGTGAAAACGTTAGACAAGCTTAATTTCTACAGAAATACTACAACGTCAGGATTTCTAGGGTTTAAGTTATGTGTGTGTGCTCCAGGGAAGATTTGGAGCGTTATGAGTAAAATGTGTTTTTCTGGCCTCCAGAGCCCGTATGTGTCATACGTATACGTATGAAACGTTCTCTGTGCCACCGTGCAGCGCAGGACATGTGGGTGGAGCGGTAGTGACGTCTCTGGTAGGCCAGATGAACAAATGGCTTGAAGCAGTTAGAGGTCCTGATTCAGTCAGAAGTTTCCCATAGGGTTAAGCTGCCAACATCAGTGGGTGTTTAGGTAAGCATTTATGCTCTTTGATGATTTTCCACTCAGTCCTGCAGTAATGTCTGTTCAAATGCACATTTGTGGTACTTCTGTTTCTATCAGAGTAGATGCTGTGAACATTTTGAATGTTAACGTCTACTTCAATACTTACTAAATGAATACAAGAATCAGTTATGTAAAATGTACAGGACGATTACTTGGGGGCTCAGTTCTAACCTAGTACTGGTAAAACAGATTTCCCAGAGCTTGGGAAATTCTGTATTTGTGTCAGCATGCTTGTCAGTCTAGGGTAGAACTTGATAATAGACGAAACCTGGACAAGCAATTGTTTGAAATTACCCACTTCCTGCATGTGAACATTAGCCATAGAATTGAGACCTTCAGAACATGCTATGAAATATATTTTAAGAATGTAGCTATTCTAAAGCTGTAATTCACTTAGATTCATGATAATAAAATGCAGACTCGAGAGCAAAGCCTGTAATTTAGCATTTAAGTCAATCTCTGAGTTTCACTGAAAATCCAAGTGAAACCTATCCTGGTAGTCATGAGTACCCAGCTTCTTAAGTCTTCACATTATCAAAGGTCAGGGGTCTAATTTAGTAAAACAATTCCTGTTTTCCCAGAGATTTCCACGGACCTTCTTGATTAATACTGGGTTATTTTGAGAAATAAAGCATCAGAAATTTGAGCTAGTGGAATGAAATGTATGCAGTCCAGAGCTGTGTATCTCTTGACTCCGGGGCACATGACTTTGATATGTGTCCCAGAGCTTATCCGTGGTGTTCTGTTTAACAGCAAAATTGGTAGTGTTTTCAGTTACAAGTTTGGTGAGCGGGATATGTGGCAATCCACAGGAAACTTGAAAAGGTTGATGATTGTCCTTTGGCTCCAAAACCTGGGGAGCTGGTTTGAAGGACTAAGGTCCTCTGTGATTTTTTTAGGACCCTAACCATGCATGTGTCAGGCTATATTTTCTATCAGAAATGTAATCACAATTAAATGTTTCTTTAGTTTTCCATGGCCACATTTTACAGCTGTATCATCGTTCTCCTGGTAAACCATACTCCAAATATCATGTTTTTATTCAACTTTCACCAGCCCACATTTGCCACTCAACTTTCAGTGAGCAGCTGCTGCTGGCAGAGTGACGAAAATGTGTCAGTACTAATTCACATTTGAGAAGGTAGAAGATCCCATAGACATGTTAAGATTCATTATTGATCAGGACTTTGTCTCCATAAACTGAGGCTATTATTTTCATTGGAGTCAGGAGTCATACTGCTTTGATGAGGAAGTAACTTGGACCTTATCCAACTATTGATATTTCTAAAGTGATGATCTGGCTCTAAATCTGGCCACAATGATGCATTGCTTCACCACATAGATCTTATTACATGTGCCTGTCATTAGTAATGCTTCTGACTTGGACTTTAAATGCCTTGAACACAGAGCCTGGTGGTTTTAGTTTTAATAGGCTTTGCATATAAGGCTGTTCATCTTTCTAACTTTTGTATAGTGTTGCCAATGGATTGCTTGCTGTTCACCATCATGTAAGAAAGTTGCTGTATGTGCAAAATGTGCTGCTTGGGGGAATTGTGCAGTACTGGCATACTTTTATATAGAAAGGTAGTCTACACTGGTTTTCACCGTAAAAATTCAGAATTTGATATTAAGATCAAAATGACATGTCATCTTGTTAAAAGAATTCTATTTTTTCATATTCATAACTGTCTCTGTATGGCTCACTCAACAGTATTATAGAATCATAGAATGGTTTGGGTTGGAAGGGACCTTAATGATCATCTAGTTCTCAGCCCTCCTGCCATGGGCAGAGGTACCTACCACTAGACCAGGTTGCTCAAAGCCCCATCCAATCAGGTCTTGAACACATCCAGTGTTCAGGCATTCACAGCCTCTCTGGGCAACCCCTTCTAGTGTCTCACCACCCTCATAATGAAAAACGTCTTCCTTGTGTCTAATCTAAATCTACCCTCTTTCAGTTTGAACCCATTACCCCTCATCCTATCACTATAAGCCTTTGTAAAAAAATCCCTCCCCAGCTTTCTTGTAGCCCTCCTTCAGATACTGGAGGGATGCAATAAAGTCTCCACAGAGCCTTCTCCAAACTGAACAACCCCAACTCTCTCAGCCTGTCCTTGTAAGAGAGGTATTCCACCCCTCTGGTCATCTTCATGGCCCTGCTCTGGACTTGCTCCAACAGTCCATATCCATCTTGTGTTGGGGGCTGCAGAGCTGGATGAAGTACTCCAGGTGGGGGTCTCATGACAGCAGAGCAGAAGGAGAGAATCACTTCCCTTGACCTGCTGGCCATACTTCTTTCATTGCAGCCCAAGATGTAGTTGGCTTTCTGGACTGCACTCGCCCATTGCTGGCTCATGTTGAGCTTTTCAACAACCCGCACTCCCAAGTCTGTCTGCTCAGGACTGCTCTCAACCCGCTCATTGTCCAGACTGTTTGGGATTTCCTCAGCCCAGGTGCAGGACCTTGCACTTGGCATTGTTGAACTTCATCAGGTCATCCCACTTCTCAATCCTGTCAAGGTCCCTCTGGATGTCATCTCTTCCCTCCAGCATGTTGACTGTACCACACAGCCTGGTGTCGTCTACCAACTTGCCGAGGGTGCGCTCAATGCCACTGTCCATGTCACCAACAAAAATGAGCTAGTAAAAATATCTACTGCAGCACAGAGGTTTCCAGAGTCGATAGTCAAGAGCTGAGTTGCTCTTTTATTTGTTAGAGCTTGTATGAGTTGATGGAAATGTCTCCAAGCTACAAAATGAATAATGAAACCTGGATTTTTTTCTGGTGGTTTTGGCTGTCGATAACTGTGCCTCCCTCAGCTCATACTGTGCAACTGCACCTGCAGCACTGCAGGAGTACCCGTGTTCCAGCAGAGCTCCACTTGCAACTCCTGCACTGTGAGGCTGAAATGCAACCTGAGCCAGGCCGAGGTGATGTGGGTTAGAGAATGAAGATGGTCTGAAAGCCAGGATACTTTTCCCTTTTTTATGCACATGCACTACCATCGACTCCGTGCTCTTGTCTGACTGCTGGGTCAGCCTAGATAATCAGATGCAAGGTGATATTCCTTTCACACTGGTGGGCAGCATTTTCAGTAAAACTTGACTACTGTACTATGTTTGTCACTTCAGGTGGAATTCTTCTGACCAGATTTAGACACTTGCTTTAGAGACCTATTCTAGATCACAGACATCTCATTTTAGCGTACACATCTAAGTGCACTATTGTAGAAGCTTATGTCTACTGCCATAGGCATTCATATTAATAATTTGAGTCCCATATCCAAATACAACTACTGTCCTCTTTGCTACTCTAACAGGAGTAAATTTTTTTGATTCCCATGAATCTATGTGATGAATAAGCCTGTTCAAGGGATTGGTCTTCAAGCTCATTAGTAAAAGAGAAGTACACGTGAATCTAAAACTAATTCTGTCTTAACAGTTGTCCAACTTAACTAGCTTTACACAGTTCTTTTATCAAAGAGTAATATTGAAAAAAGTCTTTTTGACATCTCATTTATTCCAGTTGTGGTATAGGTGATAATAGGACAGGGATACTTAATACTTCATTATTTAGAGCTATACCCAGACTTTCTGCTATGTATTTGCAACTGCAAGATTTTTGTGTAATTTTTTTGTTTGTCTCCATGATTTGGTGTTAATAACACTAGGCTGGCATGCATTTTACCATTTACACTGTGCTCACACATATCTTATAAGTCAATGAGCAGTGTCATCACTGTAAATATAGTTGTTGGGTTTTTCTGTTGCTTGGTTGGTTGTTTGTTTCTATTTGGCTTGAGGATCAAAAGCCCCAAACATGTTTCCAGCTTTATATACATTCTTAATACATTTTATGTGTAGTATGGATTCAATAAACCCTTTGGCCTGCTTGAAAGGATTTTCTTATTTGTTTTTCTTGTCTTATTTTAAATGAAGGTAAATTAATCCCATTTAAAACTATTCAGTAGGTATATTTATTAATCATTATTTGGGTGTTTAACAACACGAGTCCCTCCACTTTGGCTTTATTTTTATTTAAAAGTACTGAAATATTCTTTAGATAAAACCTGAGCAAACTGAGTTACAGCAAAGTCTTGCTTCCCTCAGTCTTGCACTTCACCCACTGCAGAAATTAGAATATGGAAAAAAATAAAAACCTAATACCAATGAGATAAAACTTAACACAATGCAAAAGAAGATAATTACATTGCTCAGCTGTCACAAGGCCGACATAAAATAATGACTCATCCTCCTTCACATGCGCAGCCTGCTCAAACATACATCTATAATTATTTATTTGTATGGTTTTGATTCTTTAGCCAAGTGTTGCTACTTTATAATGTGGTTTAACCACTTGGGGATTTTGTTCAAAGTGCTCATTTATAGTTTTATCACTGAACCACAAAAAAAGTGTTCCAGGCAGCAGTGTAATTAAGCTGCATGCAAGTGTATGTCATTAAATCTCACTTTGTATGAGTACATGAGTTCAAAGAAAGCTCTCCTGCAAAGATAAGACACAATATGCAGTGAACAAGGGCTGCTTTCTAGTTGAGGCATATTCCTTACCAAACCAGCATATCAAGCAAGGATGTGCTGAAGACATAAAAATAAAGAAATCTTCACATAGCATTACAATTTTGACTTTAGAAGGAAGTAGACAATGGACTTAGATCATTTATTAAAAGAAAGGGCCTAAGGTTAGTTATAAGTTTGTTTTTGAGAATTTTACCTATGAGGTCATGTGCAAAATCCATTAAAACCTACAATATACAAAAGTGCTGGAAAGGAAGAACAGTGATATAAAGCCTTTGAATAATAATTGCCATTGATTTAAAGATTTTGACAGAATGTGATACTCCTATTAGATGGAGTGTCTGAAATAAGGGAGAAAGATTTTCTGGGTTGGAGGTGCAAATATACTTTTATAGAGAGTTTTTATGCAATCCTCAAGCTGAGCAAAGCGTGAGAGTTTTGCCTCATAGAACTAACTAAATGTGAAGGTTAACACTGAACAAATAATATTCATGCTAACTTAGCTTTTCTTTTTCCTTTTTTTTTTTTTTTTTTTTTTTTTTTTCTTGGGGTCTTTCTTTGTTTTTTGTTGTGGGGTTTTTTTTTTTTTTTTTTTTTTTTTTTTTTTTTTTGTCTAGCTGGGTCATTCCTGGTTGTCGGTCAGTGAGTTAGTGGTTCATGTTTGCTGAAGTTACTTGGATGAATTTGAGTTTTCAGCCAGTGAGTATTTACAAACTGTTGTAATAAAACGTCAATTCCAATATGTGCAATACCTGCCAGTGCAAATGAGAGGGGCCCTTTTGCTTCTCTGACTGGCATCAGGAAGTCCTTTGGCAAATCATACGACTCTGACACGCTTCAAGATTTTTCTCTTTGTTGAAACAAAGATGAGGAAACAAGGTAAACCTAGTTCAAACAGGTCTTTCTGTGGTGTTGGTAGCAAACCCAGAGAGCTACTGTTAAAATAGGAAACTTCCTGAGGTGTGTGAAAGTCAAACCACTGAAGACAGTTGGACTACCATGTGAATGTAACGATAAAAAACTTGCTGACCAGTGTAATTTTCTTGTTGATCTCAGCAAATATCTACTCATAGGTAAGCATCGTAAGTATCGACCCACTTCCTAGAACTGATTTTCCCGTCTTTTCTTTTTTTTACAAATCTTTTGAAAAATTAGTTCAAAGGGAATAAGAAGGGTGAGATTATGGTTGAACTCTGTAATCTAACTTGACTAGGGCTGTTTGGTCTGAGTTCCCCTCCTCAGTTAAGAGGGAATATAAACATTGCCAGAAATCAGTTCAGCCAGTGCAATAATAGGTCTGTACAACAGGTCCTTTGAAGCTATATGTGTCTTTCTGCAAACTAGAAATGCAAGAACAGCTTACTTAGACATAGAACCTTGAGTTATATGAAATGGAGCCAATGCCAGGAGATACTGAGAAACTGTCATGAGTTCAGCAAAGACACATCAGTGAAGAAAGGGGCTGGAGCACCTGCCCAGTAGGGAGAGGCTGGGGACCCAGAGCTGACACAGCCTGGAGCAGAGGTGGTTTTGAGGGGTCAGCCATCAAGAAGATGGAGCCAGGCTTTTCACAATGAAGGAGTGTCCATAGGTTGAAACAAGCAGCTGAGGAAGAATATAAGGAAACAATTTCACTATGATAACAATCAAGTAGTCCCTTCCAATCTGAATTGTGAACCTATTTTACAGGAAGGTTGGACTACCCATGCCAAATCTACTGTTGGTTGAGTTGTTGCATTTCCACTGGTATCTTTTGACTCCTAAAATCATTAAAATTTTAGAAAAGGAAGTCACATTGATGCTGTAAAAACCTTTTAAGAGAGCACACTTTTGGAAGATGCTTTATCGCATCCAGTCTGGTTGAGAGCTGTTTATTGAAAGCTCATTTCCTGTCATTACAAAGGTGTGACATTACAGTATTCCATTGTCTTCTCTATTTTTTGGTGTATTTAAGATAACATTTTTTTCTATGTCCACCAGATTTCACTGCAAATTTTATGAGCTTTTTAATACAAATGTCGAGCTCTTAATTGATCTTTTTTAGTCCTTGCACCTACAGCACTATTATTCTCTCAAAGGCCAGCTGACATAGCTCTTTGAACATATGTACCTTGACATGTCTTGTTCGTCTCTGCTCTTCTACCTCAAGAGTTCCCCTACTAGTATCTGTTCAGTATTGCTAATGTAGTGAATTTACTACCAACCCTGAAGTAGATCACAAATCAAGAGAAATCCTTGTGGTCTCTATGAATCCTAGCCCCCTTAAAAAGTTCCTAATTCTCCACCCGAAATTCTTTGTTCCTCACAGTACAGAACTCATCCCACCATCACCAAAAAAAAAAAAAGAAAAATAGGTGAGAAATGTATCCAGAGACCTGAGCCTGTCCATAATGCTATATATTGGTTTTTTTCTGGAGTTACCCAGTTGGTTAAGTATGATAGCTTACAGCTTAGCATACAAAGATGCTAGCAACTCAAACAAGCTGCAAGTGCCACACTTCGAAAGAAGGAACTCAAAATGCACTCTGAAGGTCAAAGTGACAGCTCAGCTATGAGTAGTCCATTCCCACTTTTGAAGAGGTGAGAGTTTTCTGAGGAGAGGTACAGTACACTTGAACAGGATCAGCTTCACAGACTTGACAGCTGAATTATGTCAAATGCAGCCTGGGGGGGGAAAAAAAAAAAAAAAAAAAAAAAAGATCTGAATTTTTAATTCCACCTTTCCTTTCAGACTCAATGCAGCTCATATTTTGTTTCATGGGGGTGGAGTGGCAGGGGACAGAAGAGGAAGACCTTCTTCTTGCATTTGTATTTTTTAGGAGATGTGATGCCTTTCAGTACAAGGCAGTAGATGATGCATCACCATCTTGTGAGCCTGGAAGGGTGAGACTGGGAGGTGTGTCTATGAATAACCATGTGTATTATCTGGGGCAATTACACATTTTTCTTTGCTGTTCTTCTGATGCCCCTCTTTACTTGTCTACTTTTACAGGAGTCCATGATTTGAGACCCTCTAAGGCTCTCTAAAATGTTTAAATATCATATTTCAGCTATTTCAAAAAACTAACTCAAGTGATAAAGGCAGCCTATGTTCTCCACAGCTTGGTGGATTACCAATACCGGTTCTTGATTAGATTGGCTTAGTTTCTGATGGATGCAAATGTATTCCTGTTATAAGCGACCTGTGCTAAAATCGCACTAAATGGAAACAATTCACTTACAAAGAAAGACTCCAAGGAGATTTAAATATTTTTGCATAACAGCTCAAAAGCTGTGTTTTGCACAGGCAGTTCTCCTTTCAGTCCCTTCACAGGAAGTGGTGGTGTTCAGGATGCCATCAGCAGGACGCTTGGTGTGGAACAAGGCTCTTCTGAAAGTTGCTTGTGTTAAATCTGAAGGTATTTGCTTCACCCTGTGGAGAAGGCATGGAAGAAGGCACTTGGAATTGAAGGTGTAGATTACTTACTCCTTATCTTATACTGAAAGCAAATATAAACTCAAACCATGCTTTCCTTACCTTATATATCCTCTCTGTGTCTTAGTACTAGATGCTGCAGCTGGTTTTTTTGACCAATTTCAGGCTCTTATTTCTCGTTACTGCTATTACTGGGTGTTATCTGGGTCTTGCTGCAGCACCAGGATGCAGCTGCTGTTTCAGGAAAAACTCCTTCAATAAAGCAACCATTGAAAGGTGACTTTAAGCCTAAAGGAATACATCTGGTGGAGCGCTTGCTCTTGAGTTAATATTTTGGAGGGCATACAATTGATGCTATCGGTGCCTTCAGGCTCAAGGCCTCCTGCTTCCTTGCTCATTTGGAGGATTAACATCTGAAAAGATTCTTTGGGACACATGGTCCTTAACATATGTGATGAAGGTCAAAAATCTATCTCTGCTATGCCTCCTCTCCATGATCCAGTAGAGGTTTTTCTGCAGAACAGCAGTTGTGCAAAGTTGGCACGGAGAGGGGAGAATTTTCAGTGTCTGCTGGTCTCTGCCGTCCTTCAAAGACATGGCTGAAGGCAGAGTGGCTGGATGTGTCCTGTCATGCAGTCTGGTTCCAATCACAGAGCTCTCCTTTGAGGTGGTGTACAAGGCATCTGGGGTCTGTGAAGTCCTAAAGGGATGACACTGGGTAATGTGGTGGTGGTTGGATGTCGGAAGTAATCAGTGCTGGGGCTTTCTATGAATCCTGATCCATAGCTGAGAGGGTGCAAGCCCTCACTTCTGGAAAAGAAGACACTTCTCTGTCTCACAAAAAGAAAGGGACCAAAAAATACTTTGAGCTGAGGTGCAGATGACATTCCTCACACATCTGCGTTATTATTTTCCAGGGGAGGGCAGAGTCCATGGTTATAAATCTTGATTTTGAGAGGAAAGAGGAATACCTCTTGACTGAACTGATGTACAGGGTGAGGAAGAGTGGTACAGAAGGGTGAGGGATAGACTTAGAATTGTAAGTTATAGCTCCAGGCTAAAACTGGAACTCAGATTTTAATTTAAGGCTTAGAGCAAAATCAGATTTTTTTTTATTATTATTTATTTTTTTTTTTTTTTAGTGTTAGAAGTTAGATATTCCAAGAAGAACCTAAAGAAAACATAGATGTTTAAAAAATTAAATTGAAAGAAATGCTTGTCATTTTCAATACATATTTCTAAAGATCACTGTAACCAAGAAATGAAAAGGCATTTAAGTCAGATGCCAAAAAAACATTGTTGGTAAGACTCTTTTATGGTATTCTTGTGCCACTTCAGAGTTTTTATTGTATTCCTAAAACCATTTCAGTTACCTTTCTCTGATGATGAATTTGAGGGCATAATATTGCCTTTACATGTGTCTTTTCTTTCATGTTTGATATAGTAATGTCTTCCAAAGCTCAATTTAATGTCTATATAGTGTAGATCAGCCCTTGGTGAAAAATAAAGGTGAACTTATGCTTAAAATTGGTAATTTCTGATCCCACTGAATTAAGATGTCTCATTATATTTCCTTAACCCTTGTGATCTTGAAATTGTATTGTTAATATCCTTTCAAGGCAGTTAACTGAGCATAGCCCTCCACACACATGTATTTTAAGAGCCATGTTTTGTGTTTTTCACCCATATATACACAAATTACATCTTATCTGTCCACTTCCATCAGTTAGGTTGTAAAATGTGGGATGAGCTTCACTACAATATCACACAGCTCAGAGTAAAGAAAATACTATTTAAGCGTTGGCAGTGGCAAGAGTGCTCCAGAACAGTGCTTTGACAGAAGGATTCTTTCTTTTTCCATTGTCAGTTTCTGTAGAAAGCTGGTAATGCCTCCAAAAGTTCAGTATAAATAAAAAACACTTTAAAAAGTTTAAATCATTAACAGTGAATAAACGGTTTAAAAAGAAGAGGGTAAGAAATACCATAGAAGTCTTTTAGTAAGCTCAGATAAAATACAATGACTAATAGAAATACAAGTGTCATGAACTTTTCTGGCTACAGAAAACCATAAGCAGCTCAGAAGCAGTTGATGTAATGTTTTTGGTTCATTCATGGTAATAAAAGACCTCATTTGTTTTACTAGGATTTTTTTCATCGTCTCAAATATGCCATTTGTTTTGACTTTTTTTTCACATGCTTTAACTGCAAAAGGGTATCTCAATTGTTCTACTCTTCCAGAGGGGAGAAAAAGTCTTTAGAAATAAATTTTCAGTTCTTTCAATGGGTGTATTTGAAAAATCTGGGTACATTGGGAAAGAAAATTAAAAAACCAAGACCTCACTATGCTTTTTTCATCTGAATTCAGTCATCTGTCCTATATGAGGAAGAATCCTGAATTCACAGAATTAAAAACAGGCAAGTATGAGAAACTCTGCCTTACTGGCCTACTTTTAGATACTATCTTCTCAAAACTAGTTTTAATCAATTTGTTTAGTGCATTATCCTTGAAATAAATAGCTGAAGAATAAGTAATCAATTTCTATACCAAAAATATCTGATGTTCCTGTAGTGTTCCCTACAATACTCAATCACTTTAATCTTTTATCACTGTTCTTGAGTATTTATTTCCTAGTTTAATTCAATTACTGCTGCATTCTTCAGAATTCATCAATAAAAACCCTTCTTTAGAGAAACATATATTCCTGTGCAGGATACTCATAGCACTGAATATGTCCTTTGATCTCCAGGTGGACATGTTACTGAACTTCTTCCCCACCCTTTTCTAGCCCAAACCTTGAATCGTTTGTCACAAAACCGCTGGTGACCTGGTGGTTCAAACACAGGGCTTGCAAGCTCTACCTGGTTTGTAATAACTGCCTCACTAGTGTTTATTTCTCCTGATGACATCACTGATAAAAGGATTTCTACTTGTTTTAAAACAGTTATGAGATCCTTTTTCTAAACGTAATCCACATTCTCCACTCAGCTCTCTGGGACAGTTTTCTGGTGGAGGTATCAGGCAGGAGTCATCTACAGGTCCCATTTCCAGCTCCGCCTTGGGTTTCCTGATGCCTTTTGGTTGAGCCCTTCAGGCTGTTTAATGCTCAGTTTTATGTGGAGAATGCAAAGGGTAACTTATGTTTCCCCTTGCCTCTTTTGTCTTCTTTTGTTATGCTGAGGACTCTTTGTAGCAGAGATCACTTTTAAAAGATGTCCAAGATCAGCTCTTGTAAATGTCCTGGATTTTTAGCTCTGGTGTCTGTTGTGGTATTTTAGTGATTTAGGGCTAAAAATGATATCTTTAACTTTTCTGAATCAAAACATAATGGGCTGAACTTAGAGGTGCTAGATGTCAGTACCAAGAAAATACTTCCAGATAGCAAATGGTTCAGTCACTGTGAGCTGAAAGTGTATCGTACAGCAATCCCATCCTTCTCTTTGAAGGAATCAGTATGTCTGTGCTTCCTGACCTACAGCCTTGAGTAAATGAAATATACACAAAATCTTTCTCAGTCTTGAAAGGTCTTTTAATACATCCAGAGTCAAAAGCTGTATTATTCACAGCAGCTTTGGTGCTTGTTAGTGTGAGGAAAAAACTCTGTGTATTTCCAGTTACCAACACTACTGCAAGAAAATAAGAGAAAGCCAATATTGTGTAGGGATCTTACTGAATTGCAAACTGCTATCTCAGCAATCAGAGCTGTACACTGATGCAAATCAGATGCTTACATAACGCTGTTATGCAAGGAGGGTGACAAGAGCTGCAGTGATTAAGATACTCTTTGTGTGTCCATACTGCGTTGTTCTTTCAGTTGGGAAAAATACCCTGACAAATTAACTGCTTGAAGTGGAACATTCTAAAGCAACTCAGAGTCAAACACATCTCTGTGCAGGGCTAACCTTTCACCTATTTTTTTTTTTTTTTCTTTCCCCAGGCTGCCTTGTGCAGCACAGCAAGATGAACAGCCCCTTTCCCCTGCCGCATCCTGGGACAGAGCTCTCATCTCAGATGCACATGCATGTGCTCTGCAGAGCGGCACATGGCTGAGAGTAGGATGTGGTCTTCAGCTGACAAACTGATGTAAAGGCAGCTTCTAATTTAAGGCGTGCTATGCATCGCTGCACAGCCTGACTAATACAAATTAGAGCATTTGTGTATGGTCTTACAGTAGCTATTTTTCAATAGAGCCATGTCAGGAATCTTATTAGAATCTAATTTTTATTCCTTTAGTTAGTATCATAGTAAGCATATATATACTAAAAAAACCTAATACTGGTTTAAATGCCTGAAGAGATTTTTTCTCTTCTTGCTTGTCTACCTCCTTTATGCCTTTTTAAAGTTCCCTTACAGATGAGTCAAAAAGCACATAAAATAGCAAAGACTTTGTTGAAAATCGATTTATTTACAACTGATAAATGTGATATCCTAATGGAAACTGTATTTGCGGAATTTAGTGTGTCTGTATCCAGCTACAGTGTAAAAAGGCAAGGTGACTTTTTTACACTTCAGATATTCAATAGTATCAAAGAACTGCTTGTGCACAGTCAAAAGACCGAGGACTGATGACAGAGATGGTAGAACTACTGTAACCAACTAATTACAGATCTAAAGATACCTTCTAATAACTCTTTTTCATTTTTAGGTGACATACATAAGCATCAAATCTAGCTCATACGGCCTTAAATAATTTTGAACTGGTGATTTTCTGCATGTTTCTTGGGTTAATCTTACCATAATATAAGATAAAGCATGTAACTTTTCATGCAGATTGAATTCAAATAAAATTAGTTGGGAATTGAAATAAGAGCTTATTTACAGCTTTTGGTAATAGTAGAAAGAAATGGAATATGTTGAGTTTTGGGAAAAAACACTGAGAATATTTTTACACTAAAAAGGGTGTTTGTAACGATATTAATCTGCAGAATTTTTTTTTAATTCCTTTAGCATACTCTTTTCCAAGAAGATATTTTTACAGTAATGTGAAATTGCTTTGCAAATAGTAAAGCTAAGGCCAAGTCACAGGCAAGGCAAGATGTGAGATAGTAAAGAAGAAAACATATCAGTAATTTGGATGATCTCCTTTTCCCTCTTCCATGCATCTCCTTGGGTCACCAAAAGCAACAGTGCAGAGTGCTTTTGCTGCAAAGAGTGATGAATGAAGCACTGGTAGCTGCACCAAGCAAGTAAAGGAAACAGGAGGAGGACAAAAGAGAAAACAATGATTGAAAGAGTACCAGATATATTTGTCCAAAATTTTATACTATCCATATGGTGTTGGTACAGTATTGCTGTTATTTTCATCATACCTATAGGTTTCAGATGAGATCCTGCCATGTTGGCTGTCAGAAAAGCACATAGAAATGAGAATCTTTATGTAAAGTATTCTGAGCATTGAGACAAAGAGTGTTTGGAAGAAAAGCAAGTGTATAACCTACCTTAGGTTCTGTATACAGTTGTGGTACTGATCTGTTTTTGATTGTGGTCTGGCTGCTGGCCAGAAACAATATATTTTAAATGTCTATTTCTATATAAAGTGGTTCACCCTATGTCAGAATTCAAATCTATGGCAGAGCCAGAATTAGCTCCAGATCACCTGGGAAACTAGTTTATTTTCTTATCCTGAGGTTGATTTATTATATATAATGTAGTGATAAATTAGCTGAATTAAATCCTCTTTCACCTCCCTTCCTTGTAATTATTGGGTGACGTTAATTGTATTTCCACATTATCTGACCTTCCATATTTATTCCAGTATATTAACACTCTTCTCAGAGAATTTAATCTCTGCCCCATAGGACAGCTCTGTGTAAAATACTGGAAAAAAATGCTATTAGGAAATGGCAAATAAAAAGAACTTGTCACCAGCTGTCTGAGCTTACGTCAAATGCATCCTCTAACTCATAAATAAAAAAAAATCACTGATGTGAATTACATTGTGTCTTTCAAGCCTGCTGGTATTATAAGTGAAACTTAGATGGAAGACAGTCAAAGATGTAGAAATTCCACCCTCCTCTGAGCTTCTACTACAATCACAGATACAAGTGAATTGGGGCATTTTAATGTAGCATTTTCTCTTTTTGTGTTTAACAAAACATGAAAAAAAAATTTGCTTTGTTATGTGAAATAGACAACACGTTCAGTAGTGGGTTGCATCTTAAGATAAGATACTATTGTGTGTAGCTGTTCTTTTGGTATGCTAGTGCCAGATATTATAAATATTTTCACATCCAGAGTGTGGATGAAAACTCAGTCTCTGGCTACATGGAATGTATTGGATAATGAATAAACACAAAGGGTTTCTGTGTGCATTAGCTGGAAACGGGAGGTAATAAAGCAGCAAGGGCATGGAAAAATGTTTTTTTCTGCATTCCCTTTGCAGGGCTGCTTTCCTTCTGATAGGGAAGAGAGGGATTGCCCTGGGAGATTGCCCAACCTCAAAGGCTGGAGTGGGATTCTGGTCTCTGGCTGAGGCATACAAGCCCAAAGCACAATGTGAGCTCCTGCTTCAGAAACAAGGAAGAGTATTTGGTACAATGATGGGCATCAAACTTAAGTCCTATTTGTAGTTACTTACTGAAGCTGTGTATCTCAGATGGAGCTGAACTGTGGGCAGGCGAAGAGATGTAATGACTAAAGCTTTTGACACTTGGTTCTTAAGGAAATTCCTGATTTTTCCAGTCCTCCTTTTCCTTTCCGTTTGGAAAATTAAGATGCAGTATTTTGCTTGGGATTTCACATTGCCAAGTCAAATCAAACACAGAAACAAGCTTTGGCTTTAAATTCAGTCTACTTCAGTATTGGACTTTTTGAGCCAGGGGGTTACCACACAAACTGAGATTAAGGAAGATGCTTTACAGTGGTCTCTGGGAATGATAATTCCTGTGCTTATTTGTTGGCAGACAAAACCCTATTGTATATGCATTTTATCATGACACTGCTGTCAGAGATATAGCAATGACTGGAAAGAGGGCTTTTGTTTCTCCAGATATTTTTTACCTTTAAAATGGATTAATTTTTTCTCTGTTTTCCGCAGAACTTTAAGAATGTTGTACAATTAATTTTATGTTTTAATATGCTTTTCTATTCTGTCCCAAAAATGAGTCTATAATGAGAGTTGCTGCTGTTTCAGTGTTGCTATAACTCATTATCATTATCATTATCAGGAGGACTGACCATGGCATGAGATTAATCCGTCCCGATCCCAGCACCACCAACAGTAATGTGAATGGAAGACGGCAGCATGTCTGCTCATTCAGGCTGTGGCAGGAATGAGACATGGAGCAAGGGCAACTCCATTTCCTTCTAGGGGCATGCTTTGAAATGTTTTGTGTTTCTGAAAATCTCAAATAACAGCTGGTTTATAGAGCTTTTTCTGCTCACCCATCTTTTTAACCAAACTATTATCCAGAGGGAAAGAAAAAAAAAAAAAAAACAAACAACAAACCACCACTTTTATTTTCACTAGGGCTTGATCCTGCAAGAGAATGGCAAACTGTAAAAACAGTGAGGGTGACCAAGTGTACGGAAAATACAGCCAGGACATGGGAATAATTCTGAAACAATCTGTAAAGCTTCTTTATATTCTCACCAATGTAATGTTAGCAGTGAAGTGCATTGGCCTTGTTCATGGTCATAGTCAAAGTTAGACTGAAAAAAGAGTCCATTCTTGGGCTATTGTCTGAACACTATTGTAAGGATTTTTATATGTCTGCACCATCCCCAGACTATTAAATTCCAGTGTGAAAGTTTCCTTGAAAGGCCACACCTCTGGAACAGGTTTATATTGCTAATTTATAGTTGCAGGTACTTCTAAAGTGTTGCACTAGATTTTTTGTTCCTTGACCATCATCATGGCATATGCCGATACTTGGTGACAGTCCTGTCCGCATACCTCAGCTCTGTTCCCTCCATATACTGTGTGTTTCTGTGCTGTTCTTTAAAAGCATTGCCTAAGATGAGTCAATAAAGAGACATATGAAAATAAGCATACATGCCTCAGGCTTCATGATTTTACAATATCATGCTTACACAGAGAGCATTGTTTGTGAGAAATGAGCAGTCTCAATAGCCCATTATAGTTTTGTTTACTCAAGGGCACACAATAATCTCTAATTTCAACTCCCAGCCAAACACTCCTTTGCTTAAACCGACCATACCCCATCATGCACTTAGGCTGCCATTCACCTCACAGGCATTGTTTCGGCACATATTTTCTATAATATACAGTTGCATCTCATGCCAGCCCAAAGCCAAAACCCTTTTGTGAATCAAGGGCACAATTGTTTCATGACTTAGGTTAATTAGCCTTGGAGCAACACGTCTCTGTTGCTCTGGGTCAAGAGAGCAGAGTGAGTGCCATGGTCTGAGATGCTGAATGGTAGAAATAGGCACGTGGTCAGAACTGGAGGGACCATCCTTGGTGTGCAACAACACACACTAAAGGACAGAAGAACCTCAGAACTGGTTGTGGGTTGGAGTGAAATGTGTGGAATGATTTTGGTAAAGGACTTGTGCATAGAAGGTTATTCTCACATCTGGGGGTGCTGGGGAGAAAAACAGAAATTAAGTAATTAAGTACTTTTGTTTCCTCACCTTTCCTGGTTTCAGGATAAAATAAGCAGCCAGCAACTAAAAAATACGTGAGAAAAAGTGCACTTTTCTGCTTTTTTATACTCTGTCAGTTCCCGCTCGTGCATGGGATTGTGTCTCCCCTGCCTGTTCTGGAAATTCCTTCAGTCAAGTCAAAAATGAGCTGGACTTTCAAAAGTTTCGGTGGAAAAAGTTTTGTGTTATTCGCATAAATGCACTGAAACAGGTTCCAGGACAGTTTTGGCACTCTGGCCTCGGATTCCAGGAACTGTAAAGAAGCATGTGCAATTAAAAAAAAAATAGCAAATCTGAACTTTGTGACCTTTGGATGGTGTTTAGTTTGGGTTCAGACCAAGTTTTGGGCAAAGTTAGCAAGGATTCTTATTTAGTAAGAGTTGGTCCTGTAATTTGGCCTTTGACTGGAGCTGTTTTTCATTTGCATTATGCTAGATGCGTATATTAAGTAAATAACATTCAGGTTATTAATTTTGGCAATCTTAATCACGACTTACATTTGAAGGTAATTTGTAGTTTCATAATTTTCATAGCTACATTTTAATTTTGTAAACTGCTAGAGGAATTATGTAGGGATTTTTTTTTTCCCCTTAATTTTATTAAGCTGCAAGAATTATTTTCCTTCCTTCTAAGAAAACTGGAAAAGCAAGGGAAAGTCTGCTCTCATATTCAGTTGAATTCTGTAGTGAGAGAAATGGTTATGGAACTGCCTGTGGTGCTCCTTGAGGACATGACAGCTGGTAACTTAAATCACAGATGACCTTTTTCTTGAGGATGCTTCACAATTATGTTTTAGGATCATGTTTATGTTCAGCTGTGTTTTAGGAGCACATCTTTGCCTGTTTTGGCAAGCCTCTTAGTTTTTTTTTTTTTGTTATCTTTTTTATCTCTGGTACAAGTTTTCCCTCTTAGTAGCTTCTTTTCAATGTTGAGTGTAACAGAGTACCTTGTAAAACTTTTGGCATTTTCAAGCAAAACAGAATTAAGCATGTAGCAGGAAACCCTATGCCAAGGGAATTTCACAGGGCAGTAGTGAGTGGCACAGTGACCACCTTTCTTCCTAACCCATTGGACATGCTGCAATCGCTCCTGTTGCATAGTCTGTGTATTTCAGCAGGTTCTCTGCTGAATTTCTCTGAAAGACTGTTATTTGCTGCCTTTATTCCTGCCCAGCTCCTGGTCTCTTTTTCTGTGATTGAAGCTGAGCCACATACAGTGATGCAGTAATTTGCCTGCACTCATTTTTTGGTTAGAAATCATGGTCTTGTCTCTGCTGTTTGTTGAGCCTTATTGCCTTTTCTGTCTTCTTCCTTTGTCCTCCATTTTGTCTTTTTCACTTGTGTTCATACTAGAAGTTCCAGATAATACTGGGGTCACTGTACAGTGGCGCGAGTCTTCAAA
Source organism: Merops nubicus (assembly GCF_000691845.1). Lineage (NCBI taxonomy): Eukaryota > Metazoa > Chordata > Aves > Coraciiformes > Meropidae > Merops > Merops nubicus. Next base: position 21,467 of record NW_008600884.1, read on the forward strand.
TACCAAATTGGAGTGGAGCTGTTCCCCACTGAGCTTAGAATTTAATGCCCATTTTGTACTGCTGTTGAGTTTGGCTTTGTGCACATGTAGAAACATGGCAAGAGACATTGCCTGCCCAAGAAGCATACAGTGCAAGCAGATGTACAGATCAGAAGAAACCCAGAATGAGATAAGCAAGTGAAGTGAATCATTCCATTGCAGAAAATAGTATTTACTCCTCTATTTTTCTATTATGAGGTATTTCCATTTAATTCCTTCCTTTCAGTATGTTAAACTGAGCTTAGAGTCTATGCCAGGTCAGTGGATCTCGAATTGTAAGGTAGAAACCACTACGGGTACTTAAAAATTATTCAACTTTCCTCCAAAAACCTGTATTGCTGTGAACAATTGGCTTTTGTTGCCCTCAAAACATGTTACATTGAACAGTAAAGTAGTTGAGCAAGGTAGCTTCTCCAGACTGTCAATTAAAATACTATGTTTCCAAGCTACTGGAAAAGCTATTCCACTTTTTAAATAAGGATACTCTACCAAACAGGGCCAAAACCCAGTGCAATGTGTTATCCTAACGGTTATGGGGTCCATGGCAGCTGCCTGTGGAAGAATGGAGCGAGAGAGGACTCGTGCTACGGAGTGTTCTCTGAGCACCCAGCAGTTTGCAGCCAAAAAGCTTTCTGTGTCTGTGTGTCTGTGTGTTCCCACAGCTTGCCACTGCCAACTAAATGACCAGCCATTGCTGCAGTGGATTTAGATAGAGAACATCAAGCTGAATTTGACTGCCTGTTCAGCAGAGCTGGGGGTTGTTCATGGGAATGCTTACTTCAGTGCAAAGGTGGACAGTACAAGCAAACTTCTCGGGGAAAGCCCTCCTGGGCATAAGTCCATTCAGCATCATGTCCTCTTCCTTTCATGAGGGAAAGGCTTTTGGAAAGCCACCCCACTTCCAGTCACTCCCAGTTCAGGCAAGCACTGGAAGCTGACCTATGTGATAAATTTGAAGATCCCCTCTGTCCTTGAGTGAACCCATAACAGTACGTCATTCTTGGAAGCTGATCACAGATACCCCAGCAAGGGAGGTGTGCTGAGGACAGTGCATCTCATTCCTCTGGTATCAGTAAGAGAGGACGTGCTTGCTCTTTTTGGGGTTAGCAGATGACCTCACAAGCTTCTTCTTAAGCTACACTGTTTTATGAGCATCAGAGAACACCGATGCAGTGCCTTGTACATTAGAGCATGAAGATAAACATGGTTTGAGAGAGAATGCATTTAGTGCCCACTATGGTTCACCATCTTTTGAAAAGCTATTGCTTTGCTCACTGGACTGCTGGCAGATAAGATGTTAATCAGTGTATTTCAGGAAGAGCACTGAAGATGGGAAGAGTTTAGACAGGACTAAATCAGCACAATGCTGGGCTGATCTTGAATCTTTCCATAAAACATAAACCTAGTTCCTCTACCTGGTAGGGGGACCAAAGCTTGGCTGTGTGTCACAGCTCACTGGGTGTGACATTCTGAAACAAGCATCCGCTCTGCTCCTGGCAATGATTTTCAAAAACAATTTGCACTTTATCTCTGTGGCACAAAGAGATTACACATCAGCCAACACAGTCAGGTATCAGAAGTGAATCAATGGCTGGCTTACCTCCCAAGGTCTGTCTCCTAGTTTCATTACTACTTACAGTGGAGCCAACAGCTAAAGGGCAGCATGAGATGACCAGTTTGTAGGTAGAACTAGGTTTTACACATTATCTGAGCCTACCAGGGCACAGTTTCCTTTAGAGTGATGATAGTGTCAGAAAACTTCCAGCATAAACTTGCAAAGAGGTTACTCAGCTTTGTCTGCCACTCAAAGCCCCACAAATGTTTCCTTAAACAGCAGGATAAAAGACAACAACAATAAGAATAACAAAACTAACAGTTATGTACAAAATATAGCAAGAAGCAGTGTCTTGAGAAAACTATGCTTTTTAGCAACTAGCAGCGAAAAACTGCTAGTGAAGTGGTTATAAGACGTGTGGTACTGGGATATAGTACCACATTTTCCATCCTCTTTGGGAAAGGCCACACATACTGTTTGTGAATGGGAAGCAGCTGGGAAGTAGTATTTATCAGCCTGAAATGTATACTGGCAATCTTTGAAGCAAGCTATATTTTGCAAATTATACTACTTGCGATGCCAAGTGGAAAGATGCTCAATGTGAAGAGTTCAATAATGAAAGGATTCAAAAAAAAAACCATAAAATCCATTCTTAGCTCATTATTCTCTGATATGGGAACATAAATACTTATTAAGGATAGCTGAACACTATCTCAATTCACAAAACTCTAAGTGAGCGGTCTTATGTGGTCCTGCAAATGAAAACAGCAGTAAATCCACTGACTTCAGTTATTTCTCTGCATAGTTCTTCATCAGTTTGTCTGAGTATGAAATTCTGTCAAAACTTTTGCTCTTTCAACCATTTTTTTTCCATATTTGACTGAATTTTGCAAGTTTCTATAACTTGTGCTCGTCTTTGCTTCCCACTTGTTCTCTAGGTCACATAGTCTTTTTTTTTTTTCTAAAGATTTAAAATTATTCTGAAGTCCTAATCTTAAGTAACCCTGAACATTAATGGAGAAAGAAGTGTCTTTCAAATATTAGTACAAACTTACTCAGTCCCTTGCTGGCAATGACTTGACAGCCCATTTTAGTCCTGTATGTTTTAGATGAATGAATGATATGTGTGTGGATTAGCAGTGCTTTAGTGTTGGTTCTTTGTTACAAATCAGATGAATAATGTACAGCCAGGATGAATAAATAAAAGAAGTCATGCAAAATCTGCTTTTTAGAAATACCTTGAACCATGGTGTTATATTTTCAATAAACTCTTTCCAGTTTGATGTGTGTTGTCATTTGGAGTTCAAGGAAAGGGATGCCTCTGCACATAAGTGCTTTTCCTAAATACAGAAATGTGAAGGATCTAAGGTGAAAGTGTCTGTCACTTTTCTCTCCACAAGCCCATTAGATGTTTATCATAACCTGGATTTAGCAGGAATAGCTTTAAAATAATGCTTGCAAACACACAAATAGAAGGTGGCCATGACTGCAGGTGGCAGAGCCTTCCGATGATGTGTCAAAGAGGAGTCCATGCAAGCTTTGTGCTTTGCTTGTAGTATTACCCAAAGCTGGGCACTCTGGAGGGCACGTAGAATAGTTATGGGGTGTTTGTGAAGGGCTAGGGACAGAGCTAGGGAGCACCTCAGTCCAGTCCTAATAGACATCTCAGTACTGAATGAAAAAGATGGCGTCATCTTCTTCCTGTCCCTGTCAACTTTGTGCTTCTAATTTTGCACAGTATTTTTACTGTCTCTTCTTTCCCCCATAATTATTTCATTCCCTGTCTTCTGCTTTCCATCTTGTTAGCCTTGGACTTGACAGGAGACTTCTGGTGATATCTGAATATGAGTCAGAACCCATCCAGAAACACAGCTTACTTACCATATTGATAGCCTTGGGCTTTTGCTGTGTTCTTACTACCCATTGTATAGAGCCATTTTTAAAGCACAGTGTGGCTGTAAACAAATACTAGATCTAAAATCTAGGTCACCTTTCTTACTGAAGGGCAGATAAGAGGTTTGCTCATTTCCTAGTGAAAAATCATTTTTACTGGTTGACTTGACAATTTGAAAAGGAAAATAATTTAAAACAGCAATAGTGTAGATAATTATGCAGTTTCAGTTCAGGAGTTGTTTCTCAGCATTAGGCAGAGTATTGTTTAAATGCTATGGATGACAATGATTAAGGCAAACAATTGATACCTTCTTTAGAGTGCTGCATCTGTAGCCCAGTATTCTTCTAGAATACAGGCAGATGCATACTAATGAGGAATTATTAATAGTTGGTGCAGTTTCTGAGTGTATGAGAACTGCAAAGGCAAGACTGGGTGCAGAAAAGAATATTTTGAGCAGTCTGTAACTGTTCTGAAATATCAGACATGTTTGGGTTTATGTACACTGCAATTTCTGTTAATTTTTCCTCACTTTAGTGAATAGTCAGATTTCCAGCCTTCTTTGTTTGTTTGGCATTTGTGTAATACCAAATCCTTCATTACTTAGTACCAAATCTTTTGCATATATGTGCCCACATACAGAAAAATAGACATATATTTATATGCATGTTTATTCAGATTAAGAAAACACCCAGATATTTAAACTCTTTACCACACATGCTAATGTTAGCATGTGGCTTCATGTATAGTAAACTATTTTTTGGAATTTCTGGTTTTAAACTAAATAAAACAAAGTTTCTTTCAACAATATGTCATTGCTGTTGCTATGCATGTGTATAGGACCAACCCAATGGTAAACAGGTCAGAAATGTTGAGGTAAATCTATTGCTGAACAGCATGAAGGTCTTCCACCCTAAAACCATTAAAGAACAATGTAGAAGCTCCAAGACAGTCAAAAAATACCATTCTTTACAGTGCTGAAGATGACAATGATGTTTCAAATAGAAATTTCACTGTGCAAAGATCAGTGCAATCTGCTCTTTTAGAACAGCATAATTGATTGGGAAGAGCTCCAAAGCTGTTCTAAACTCATTCCAGATATCTTCTGGATGCCCCTGAGACTGAAATAACAAAAACTGGGTAGTTACTGACATATAAATAAATAGATAAATAAATAAATAAATAAATGTGAAGCCATGGTCTAGTTGAAAATTCAGTCTAACATATCAGAGTCTGCCTTTATTTCTCTGCATGCAGTCTTCTAGCATTCAATTTTGTTGATGGCTAGGAGAAACTGGAGGGGGTCAATCTGTGCCCTCTTAATGGACATCTCAAAGGGAGATTAGTACATGCTTTGCAGAGGCCATAATGTAAATTTTGCAGAATGCTCAGTGGCGTTCAATCTGACCAACAACCTGTCAGGGGAAGAAATGTAAACAGTGCTGAAAAGATTTCTGATGCTGAATTCACGTTTAATTTACTCTATCAAACAATAATGACCCTAAAATATTTATTTTATTACTTTGTACTACCTTTTGCAATGCCCTCAATGTTTTTTTTAAAGGAAATACTACTTTGAGGATGATGGAACACTGGAACAGGCTGCCCAGGAAGATTGTGGATTCTCCTTCTCTGGAGACTTTCAAAACCCTCCTGGACATGTTCCTGTGTAACCTGCCCTAGGTGAATCTGCTTTGGTAGGGAGGTTAGACTGAATTATATCCAGAGGTCCCTTCCAACCCCTACTGTTCTGCAATTCTTTGTGATGCTGTTTTATGGGTTGGATGATAACTAATACAAGTGCCCAAAGCTTCTGTAAATTCCTGTCCCAGAAGTGAGGAGCCTGTGCTCAAAGCATTTGGAGCAAAGAGCGTAATACCACCATACCTGAAAACAATGTCTCTATGGCCAAGGAAGTTAGGATTCATCACACAGCCTTTGAAGGATATCTGTCAGAAGTTTTGAGTTCCTTTATTGTCGAAAGAAAGAAAAAGACATTTCTAGGACATGGTTTTCTCATCCCAAAGTAGATAGGTCAGATTAATCACTCCCTAAGAGAACCCATTTCTCTCAGTTTTCTATAAAATGAGCTCAGAAAGGAGATATCTGAATCATAGATACTGAAGTCTCACCCAGATTCACTTGCCATATCACATAGCTTCAGTGGAGACACTTGTAAATATATCCAAGGGGAGTTTTAGGATAATGGCACTGAAGATAGCAGTGTTGTGAGGTACCAAGTTAATAAAGTTATTAACAGCCTTATGAATACAATTAGTGAATGATTAGCTTGAACTTAATAGCCTGAATATATCTCTAACTAATGATGTAGCCTAAAACATATTAACTGAAAGGTCAAGAATCTTATTTTCGGTTACTTTCTCAAATGAGAACACTTGGGTATGAGGAAAATTAACAGTATTCTTTAGTGTTGATGTTGATGAAATTGGAAACAGAAAAATGGAGAAGCAGAGAAAATGGCAACTCCGCTTTCATAATTGTATTCCTGAGTTTGAATTCATTGTGCTGTAAAAAATAGTTAAAAGTGTTAAGAAAAAAAAAAAAGACAAAAGGAGAAAAGCCTGTCTTTGATTACAAAACTGTGAGAGTTTTTTCCATTTATATCTGTAAAGTCTATTTTTGTGTGTAAAATTAATATCAAGAACCTCCATTCTTTGGAGTTCCCTCTGTACAAGGTGTGTACATTTAGGTTGTAACTCTGACAGGAACCTCTCCAACCTTTTAATTTTGATTCTTAGATCTAATCTTTTAATTCTGAATCACCATATTGACAAAAATACACAAACCCAAGCCAAAATATTAAGCCAGAATGCCTTGCCCAAAGTGGTCTTTTCACTGAACTAAAAAGTGACATCCCCCTTCTCCCTCAGACCATAATGAATTACAGCTACAGGTGTGACTTTCCCAACTGAGCTTGGCTTGATTTCATATCCTTCATATTTTCTTAAGCTTTGTTGTTTGATTTCCTTTCTCCTGCCAAGAGAGAAAAAGAATCATGTTTCTACATAAATTCTTCTCCAGAGTCTGTAATGTGAGATTCGTTTAATAAATTGCATAAACAGATACTCAAAGAGTACCTTTTCTACAGAGTTTTGTCCTGAACCACTGACAATACTGTTTTCTCTTGATCTTTCTGCTTGAAGAATGTTGCACATGTCCAATAGCTCCTGTAGTAACAGAATATGATGGTGGTTTTTTTTTGTGATACCTGAAGATTTCATCAAGACTCACAGTTCTGGGGGGACCTGAGCTATGTCTTGCCCCTTGTGACTTGCCTGCGCTGCTGTTGTGTCACCCCTCGTGCAGGTGGCAAGACCAGGGCACATTCTGGAAGGGATCTGCCTGCACAGCACTGCTCTCCAGCTGGCATTTAAGTCTGGCAAGTATGTGTCTGATGTTTTGGGTCACACTGTAGATCTTTGCATGGAGGATGCAGAGTCACAGAAGGTGCTGTTCTGTTGCCTGAGATGGTGGTTGCCCAAGGCTGTGTTTCAACTGTGCAGTGTGAACAGATATTAGGCTACAATTAATATCTTATCTCTCAGAGATTTTTCAGTTGTAAAACAGCACCTTGGATACTGGGTGTTAAAATTAATAGACTAAATTCCACAATATAAATCACTCGTCGGAAATGTTAAACTACATAGTTAGAAACAACACTAATTCATCTGAGGTAATTGAATTAGGTCATAAATAAAAGAAAGATGTGTGACCCTTAATGATTTTTTCCTCTTTGAATATAATGGCTGCTGTTTGGAAGGAAAAAAAGGAAAGAAAGGAAAGAAAGATTTTTTTTTTGAAAATCCAAAATGGGAGCACCTCACAAGGACAGCAACAAGGAGCATGGTGCTGGTGACCTAAGTGTAATACAGACAGTTTTAGAATCTGCTCACAGGCTTGGTCTGCCGAATGTTTAAGAAGACAGTCCCAACTTAAAGCCACAACTATTCTCAGTTAATCAGCCCTGATGAATTTATTCTATTTTAATTACATCATACTTAATTAGCTCTCACTGGTAGTGTCTGTGCTGTAAAGTGGGTGCACTTTGAGCTGTGACAGGCAGTTTGCCTATTTTGAAACCTCTTGGAGTATATCAAAACACCATGGGCATCCAGATTTCCTGCTAGAGGACACTGGGATGCATGGGGATATACAGCAACCAGAATTTGCATAGAGAGTCATAGACCTCCACGCATCACTCTATGGTATATGCACAGCTACTCTATCATGTAAAATAAACAATATTTATGATGCTTTTGCTCATTCTTCCAACATTTTAGACACAATTTAGATACCAAGAGTGTACACTCAGTAATAAGATGAGAAAATTAAAATTATGCAATTATTTTTGGAAGTCACTCCCTTCTGCAGATGGAAATTGGAGAAATGTGCATGTTTGTGTGTGTATTCAAAATATAATATGAACAGGCCACTTGCTTTAAGTTAGTATGATAGCCTGTCCTGATGGAAGTAGTCTGTACTCTGAATTACCTCTTTTTCAAAGAAAAGACAGACAATTTAATTTATTTCTGTAATGCAAAGGCTTCTCTGACTAGCAGACTGAATTTGAGTAGCAGATCCCAGCTCCCTCCTACTAATAGATACTCTTCTGCATTTAAACTATCGAAGTAATGGAAACTTAGATAAAATAATGCAGTTTCTAGTGCTGACTGGATAAAGGTTACACTCTGTGCTGATGAGTCATAAAATGTATTTTAAAACCCCCTTAACTTGTCCTTCTTTCTTGTCACCTTCCTGTTTATCCCATTTATCATTTAAACATTGTCTTTTCAGATGGGATTCACCTAACTTTAGCCAGCTAAAAGTTAATAATCTAGCCTAAGTGAGAGTCAATGGAGAGTGACAGGAACTTTCTGAAGGTGATTCAGTTTATCCTCAGGAAGGTAACTTAGATTGGAATGATTTTCTATCTGGAAGTGGGTACTTACCAGTTAGAGAAAATGCAGCTGTCTAGCTTGGAGTAGATGCCCAACTATAGGTAAAGGTACCTATACCATATAGGTAAAGGTAGAATATTTTCCAAATATTCTTGTAGATATCTGTGGGATTTTGATTTTGTAGATATCTGTGGGATTTTTGTTTTTAAAAAAAAAACAAACACACATTAAGAAGAAAAAAACAAAAAAAAAAGAAAAAAAGACTTTCACCATTCCAAAACAGCAATAAACTTCTTAAACCCATACAAACGTGTTTGGCTTTTACCAATAGGTTTCTGTTGGCATCTTCCTGAGCTATCTTGAGAATCTTGGAAAAGCTGTCCCTTTATGTCTTGTTGCCCAAATAAGGCATCAAGGTTTTGGAGCTGCTTGAAACCTGCTGGAACTACTGGGAAGTCCGGATCTTAAATTTCCAATGGTACTACACAGTCCTTGTGAGCTAGAGCTGTTTTTAGGTTGACGTGCTGAAGCTTATGATATGCACACCTGTTTTTGTAAATTTATAATTATTTTTGTGTGAAAGTGAATCCAGGGACATTGCATCAAATTATTATTGTCGCTTCAAGTGGGTCCTTAAAAGAAAATTTGTATTCATTAAAAAAAATAAAAAAGAATCTGTTCTTCCTCTCTATGTCCTATACATAAGAGATTTTAAATCCACTTGGCTGAATAATAAGAATTTTCAAGTAGTACCTTGAATATATATATATTTTTTCTTTTGGCAGTAGGCTTTCTGAGCCCATGTTCATCAGCTGTATTAGCCAAGCTGCTTAAGCCATCATTGACCAAACACTTCGACTTCACTGATTACTTAGCAACATGGAGCTTCTTTCTGGATGATTTTCTCCACTGGCTATGTTTAGGCAGAACACAGCCACTTTTCCCTGCCTTAGAGATCTGAAAAAGTTGGAGAGAAACCAGGAACATGCTTCCAAAACATAATATCTGCAAAAGTGATGGTGAAAAATTGTGGTCTATCTCTGACTATTTTAGAGGAAGGTGTCTTTACTCTAGATTTTTGAAGGTGCTGTTCTGCAGTATTGTTATAACGGATGTTTACAAATTATTTTTTCAGGACTGCTTCCTTCTAGATTCTGCAAATAAGAATTATTATTTAACAATTAAACTTCCCTTAAAATCATCCTAATTTTGTGCTTTGGAGTATCTGCTTTGAAGCAACTTTTTTGATCATCAAAATGAAAAAGGAATATTGCTTAGTTACTTCTTCCTTATTTTGCAGAGAACATCATCTAATTCTTCCTTAAACAGAAACCTCTGCTGGAGTAAGAAACAGCTACCAAAGCCAAGACTAGATAATAATAAACATGTTTATGTCAGTTGTGATGAACTAGCATAATTGACTAATATGTGCTTGTTTGCTACTAACGGCTCATAGGCAGTCAGAGGCTGTGTGTGGTGAGGCTCTCACCTACATTTCTCAGGACCTGAAGGCAGGGCTGGCTGAAGGAGCCCCATCACCCCTCTGTGGAGGGCTGGGAAGGACCTGTGGGACAGGCATTCTCTTTGTCACACTTCTGTTCTAATGCATTGTGTCTTCCAAACCTGAGATCTTTTTAAAAAACTTCATTAAAGGCTCCTAAACACAAAAATCAGGATTTACTATTACAGCCCCAGATCCTTTACTCAGCTATTTTCTACTTCTGTAAGTGCTTCTTGGGCTTCTAAGGTTTCCTGGCAGCTAAAATTCTGTTTTCTACAGGACCGTGAGTATTGCAGCTGGATGTTTCAGGATCTATCTTGCATTCAGACTTGAAGGGAATCCAGCAATGTGGCACTTCTCAATGGGAATCCCCTCAAGGGAGTAAGCTGCTAGCTATCCTCACGACATGTCCAAAGTAAATCAACAAGATGTGACTCTTCATAAAAGATAGTTGCAACAACTTATCACTACAAATTACTTCTAATGCTGCAGCTTAGTGGCAAGGGCACTTTCCCAGGATGCATAGTGTTCCTGGGCTGGACATCTCCTCAGTCTAAAAAAGTTCAAAGGCACAGTGCTTGCTTCTGAAGTGGTGGCCTTTGGCATCAGGTTACATGCACTTTTTGATAGGGAAAGATCTCTTGCCCTCCTTCTACCTCTCCTGATGAAATTGCAGCCAAGACTCAAGACAAGCAAACAACACAGAGAAGCTAAATGTGCATCTTGTATATTGGGCTGCTTGGCTTTAACTGAAGCTGGTGGGCTGGTGTGAGAAGCAGAAAAGTCCTTGACCCTGTATAAGGGCTGCTCAGTGATAACAAAAACATCCCTGAATTTTCAACACTCTTTTCAGCACAAATTCAAAGCAGAGTCCCATACTAGCTACTATGGAGAAAACTAACTCTGTCCCTGTCAACACCAGCACAACACCTTTTATAAAGCACTTTTAAAACGTTGCTTTCTGTAATTACAGTGGAAAAGTGCTTAAGGAGCAGAAGAAGAGTAACATTTCTAGAGTGGAGAAAACATTTCACAAAATCTGAATGCTGTAGAATAGAAACTCAGTTCAACTGCAAGCAAAATGAAGTGGATGAAGCCCCAGGAGGCATAAAAACTGTGTTCCTCATCGTAACACTGCCGCAAGTGTCCTGACAGAAGAAAATGTTGAAAGCTACAGTTTTTTAGAGCTGAAGCTGCCTTTAGAGAACAGCTCAGTTATTTTCTCTGTGTAAGAATTGTATGTTTTGGTTTGGGCTTTTTAAAATCTAGAAGTTACTGGTAGTCTTGTACACTGTTGCACAAATGGTATCTTGACACTAAAACCAATCCTAGAAGACAGACCTAAACTTATCATATTGGACCATTCCTTGGCCTTAATTCTGTATTCATTCACTGACAGCATAATTAATGTTGATTGGCATGGGAGATCTGTCATCCATTCCCCCCGAACCCAAAAGAAACCCCTACACGTATTAAGTAACATATGGACATGGATCCCATAGAAGAAATAATGATCCCATATAGTGTATATATTTTTTTTCCAGATACATCAGTCTGAGTAGTTGTTTTGAGTAGAGTTTACACTTTTGAGGTTGAGAGTGATTGAGACAGTTTCTGAAATTACATCATCCCACCTCTGATGGGCCAGCTGAGACTGACATTTTAAAGTAATACTGTTTAAAAGCAGAGCTGTAAAATCACAAGAGCATTTGCCAGGTTAAAGATTTATAAAAACAGAGTGCTTTTTGGATATGAGTGACCGGATAATATATGAAGAATAAGATTTATGAAAATATGATCTGCTAGTATATGCTGTCATTTATTGTGTGCTGAAAATCCTAAAATTACTTACCTTTTCTAACCTTGTGGTGTATTGAAAGCATTTTGCCTATTTTGCCTGTTGTCACAAATGTGTGTTACAGAATCACTCATCTGCAGAATGTCATCTGTCCTCTTTCCCACCACCACATTTGTTTGTGCTAAATTGCCCACACAAAAGCAGCCCACCCCCTACCCTGTTTTTCATACAGTGAAACACACAAGTACCATACGCAGCCTTTTCACACAGGCTGAAACACAAACATGCTGGGAGTGGAGGGGGTTCTATACAAAGTAACCCCTAAACCTGATTTTTTTCCTGTAGCTGATGCTGAATAGATGACCTCTGCCATACAGACCCTCCAGTTTAATTTCCCAAAGCAGTTATAGACTTCAGCTTTTAGATATATTTTTCAAATACCAGGTCACCAGTGTATACTCTTGTAAGAGTGGCACAAAGGTTAATCTAAATAAATTTGTGAGGCTTTTGTTGGGGACTTGGTTTTGACTGAGTTGCTAGAATCTACCATTAAACAAGGTCTCCTGTTTTAGCAGCTGGCTAAAATATTCTCAGGGGAAATTCTTCAAGAATCCCATAGCATATACTTAATAAGATTTAATTATTTTACAGTTTATCTCTTTCACATTGGTGCTCCCCTTGTATTTGCTACATCTGAAAGAGCAATCCAAGTGTTGAGTTATGAAAAATAATTCCAGTGTAGAAATATGGGCAAAATACACAAGGTCAGGAAACAGGCAAGAGTAATTCGTAACAATTAAATTGCTTGATGTAATACTTTGGCTTGATAGTCTTTAAGAGAAGGCTTTACATAAGTCAAAGGTCTTTGGAGTAATATGCAAATCAAAATCCTACCACTCTTCTAAATCCTTTTAATCCGGTCGTTAATCTCAATAATGACCTAGTTTTCAGAACCTTTACTGTGTTCAGCCACTTAATCACATTACCTAGTTCTCTTTTTGCAAACTTTAAAGGAGAAATACGTGCACATAAAAGACATCCTGCTAAAATGTACTGAAGCCCTCCCAAACAAGTGCAGTTTTATGGAAGAAAATCTCCTAGCACATGCTGACATCTCATGTACCCTCTCTCTTCCCCATAACACTATGACTTTTAGTGGGTAGTAGAGCTTTGCATAATACAAAGGAAGAAAGAGGTGGATAACAAATCATTGTACTTATCTGAAGATCATTAGAGAAACACTGAAGAATAAGCAGCCATTACATAGATTTTTTTTTTCCTCAGTATCTGTTGGTGTGTATTGTATGATCACTGACATACCTGATTTTCTGCAAAAATAAATAATGGGTAAAATCACTGGATTCATGTGAGCTTTGAAGTTGTAGAGAAAGAAATTTACCAACCGTGGCAACACGCACAGTAACTTTTTTATTTTTTTTTCTTTTATGGAGAATTAGAACTGTTTTAGAGTTAGTGGAATACACTTATTTAATGTCAGAATTGCCCCACAAGAGGAGACACTGACTGGCTAAACCACAGCATATACAGTACTAAAGTGGTCTCCAGTACTAAGCACAGGTACATATTAAAGCCTGAAGTTCACTTACAGTGATTGCTTGGCTGGAGACTGGCTCTGCACCTTCTGTCTGGGGAAACATGTCAGAAGAGTTTGACACGATAAGATGATGCACTTTCTGTGGTAGTTCCACCAATAAGATAGTCACATATCTGCCCTATTGCCAAATATAAGCACATTTTCAGAACAACTGGTAGAACAGTGGGTATTTTTTATTTTGTATTATTTTATTTCATTTCATTTTACTTTACTTTTGAAAGTTCTTAAGACAATCATATTAAAAAAACCCAAACTCTTCTATCCCTGACCTTTCAAAGCCATCCTGCACTAGAATTGAATAGTGCATTTAGCTGTTACGCCTACAGAGAGAATGTCAAAGAGTGAAAAAAGGACTATACCCCCATGAAGTGTGTATAACCAGGCAGTTATGTATGCACTCTCCATAAAGAGTCACAAAGGCTAAAAGCATCTGTTAGTTCTCTGAGGCCTAAGAGATTCTGACAGGTACAATGCATGCTCTAGTAACTAGACACAACAACTCTGAATTGAGTTTATTATTATTGGGAGTTTCAATTTTTTAACCAGTGGGAGTAAAAAAAAAAGAAAAAACATAATAGCAGTAAAATAAAAGAATGTTCATACTACTGGTGAAGATCTGAATGATGTGAGAAATCTAAGTCTTCCACAGAGAAGTAATATGCATCTATGAAAATGATACTAAAAATCTTTCAAATTTAATAGAAAACTAAAATATTTTTCTAGATTTTCTGAAGTATCCCAGAGAACTGATGTTCAACAAGGACAAGTACAAAGTCGTACACCAGGGTTAGGTCAATCCCTGTTATCAATACAGGCTGGACAATGATGAGATTCAGAGCAGCCCCACAGAGAAGGACTTGGGGATACTGATGAATGAAAAGCTGGATGTGAGATGGCAATGTGTGCTTGCAGCCCAGCAGGCTGCCCAAATCCTTAGCGGCATCAAAAGAAAACATGGCAAGTAGGTCAAGGGAGGAGGATGTGACCTTCGACTCAGCTCTGGTGAGACCTCACCTGGAGTACTTGTGTGCAGCTCTGGAGTCCTCAGCATAAGAACATGTACCTGTTGGATTGGGACCAGCGGAGGGCCACAAATATTATCAGAGGGATGGAACACCTCCCTTGTGAAGAAAGGCTGAGAGATTTGGGGTTAGCTAGCCTGGAGAAGAGAAGGCTCTGGGGAGACCTTATTGCAGGACCTTTAAAGGTCCCTTCCAATCCAAAGCATTCTATGATTCTATGGATTCTGTGGAAGTGATACTATTTTCCCTTACATTGCATGGCCTGGGTGCAAAACCTTTCAAAATTTAGCATTTTTTATCACATTACGTTAATGTATTTTCCAGGACTCTTTGCTAAAGAATTTTTTCTTCAGCTCATAAATTTCCTTCTTGTATTATATCTTTTTAGCCTTTATATAATTTCAATATAGTTGCCCATATGTAGTGAGTTTCTATATTTAATCACTTGAATGAATATTTATGAAGTTTTTGATATCCTTGCTTTGCCTTTCTTTTTAAGACAACACGTGCTGTTTTTAAGAAGGGTTAAGTCTGTTGCACAGGTCTGTTTTGAAACTCGGATAGATCTATGTTTAATAAGCATGCTGAACAATGGTCTTCCATAATTGTTCAGCAGAGCTAACTTCAAAATTTTTTTTATCATATTGCCTGAGTCTGTGACTCTTCCAATCACTGCACTTGGATGTTTGTGAAATAACAGAGAATCAGACAATAGTTGAGATTGGCAGGTACCTCTGGAGATCACCCATTGAGACTTCTCTGCTCAGAGGGGGATCATCTTCAACAGATTACTCATGGGTGTGACCAGCTGGGTTTTTAGTATCTTCAGTGATATTGTAATCTCCATACTGTACAGATTTTTACCACCTCTGGTAAATTTTTCAGTAACATTTGACATAAGTAATACCCCTTTGTTCATATTAAGTGCAGTAGTAAATACAATTTGCATAGAGTGTAATGTAAGAGAGGACAGTGCTACTATATGAAAATTACATCAAGAGGAGAAACACAGCTTATTGGCATTTTCAAGGCTGCATTTGCCAGTTCTAGTGACTCATCTTTGAGGCAGTTTCTGAACAACGACAGATATTATTCAGTTACCTTGCCTATTGAAAGATTTCAAGCCATATTAAAGAATAATTACTTTTATTCAGTCATTTTTAGGATGTTTTCTTAGTGAGCATAGAAAAAGATCACATTTTTTTTTATTTCTGTATCAATGACAACTATAATCTCAGTGGAAGCAAGATAGACATCAGTTAGAAAGATAAAGGGCTATAGCAATATGCAAATATAGCAATTGAAATGGGAGTTGGCAAAAAAAAAATAAAATTCTTGAAGCATTTGTGGAAAGGGAAAAGATAGGAAAGGAAAAAGATTGTATCCACATATATATAGCCCTGTTCCATGAATATACTTAGTTTTATGCATACAAATACTCTTAGCAACATCAATGACCAAGTTCACCTCTAAATATGTTGCGGATAAATACTACTATAAAAAGAGGAATATCTGGGATGAGACACAGTGCCTAAGCTAAGAGCACACAGAACTATAGGAAGACTGAGACGGGGTTTTAGCTGGAGGTCTCTAGTCCAAACTCTACTCTGACCCCATGCTCAAAGCAGTGCTAACTCAGCAGACCTCACTCTGAAGTGAAGTGAATTTGTCTTCACTACTGCTCATCCTCAGAAATAAGTAAACTGCATGTAGGAATTTTGTTGCTTGTTCTACCTTTTATACCAAATTTCTTAAAAGATACATTATTCTTAATCATTCAGATGTGCCCATTTTACTTGTAATGCTTTATGTTGGTTTATACCTTAGAGTATTTTTTTTTTCTCAGTATTAAAATACTACAATATCTACTCTCCATTCCAATGCATGTTTCCCAGGCTTTATAAAATTAGAATTCTGCATATGTTCCTGTCTTAAAATATTGGCAGTTGTGGATGACCTCTTTAACAATATAAGACAAAAAATTGCTCTGGTAAATAACACAACATGCTGCTGGCAAATCAATACTGCATACTGCTGTGTGGACTACGTGCACACCCCTACCATGAGAATCCATCAAAGGCATTTTCATTTCCACACATGATGTGGTGAGTCACCTTCACACTCGACTGACAAAAAGGCACTTTAAAATGAGCTTGGATTCTACCGTATTTCATTGCTTTTGTGAACCACCCCAAAAAGTCATGGCCAGGTTTCCCCCAGTTTGATCTCATTTAAATCATGACACTTGTATCAATAATCCTGGGACATCTGCTTTTCCTACTTGTTTTTCATAGAAGCAAAGGCCTGAAACAGACCTCGGGGTAACTTAGTCTTTCCTGACATACACACCTCCTGTCAAAAGAGGCTCAACAGTATCTATGTCAGTTCTGATGGGCATCAAAGATGAAGAGTAATTTTGGTCCTTTTGCTAACATCCATTCAAACAATGGCAGCATAACTGTCTCCACAATGCAGCAAGTTTTGTGTCTCCACGTAGATATTTGTGAATGGAGATGTCTCTGGCAGAAGAAGAAATATCTGGTTAACAGCAGAGTCAATCTGCTGCTAATTGATAACCTGAACCCCAGTGTTACATGATTCTAGTGCAATCTGCCAGAGCAAGAAATCTGTGCTGGCTCATAATTCAGACAAGATATGATTCAGACATGGAAAGAAAAGAAATGGGGGGAGAGGAGATCAATACTGAGAAAGCTCATCTATAGCTGCCATCTGAAAGCTCCAACAATTGAGCTTTCTGTAACTTGAAACATTAATCTTGATAATGTGCAGAGGCTGGGAACATGAAAAGGGAATACTAGATAGCAGAATGAAACTTCTTAACAATTGTATCAGGCCTAGCTTTCACTGTCACTCACATAAACATTGAAAGGGCAAGCATAAAGATCTACAGCCTTTCAATGCATAAAGCCTCCAAAGTATGCTCATATTGTTCAGAAAATTTATTTTGCTCCTTCAGCAAAATAGCAGCTAAGGGAACCCACAAGGAAAAAAGTTTTCAGAAGTATCTTTCTGAAAATCCCAATATTAAGATACTGGTCATTGCACCACCATCAAGAGAATGCACACAACAGCTTGATTTAAAGCTTTTTGTGTGAAAACACACTTCATTCATGCTGCACAAGTTGTAAGTTCTTGTGCTTATTGGAATTCAGCACAGAATGAGCCTTAATGAGGCAGCTATTTATATGAAGAGTGGTGAGAGCCATCATGGCTTAAAACAGAGTCAAGATCAATATATTCAAAATATCAAACTAAAGTGTAAAAGGGCAGCAGACCTAAATTTATTATTATCTCAAAGCATTTCTAGGTTAAAAGTCATTTGCTCAGTGGAAGGAAAAGAGAAAAATAGATGTCGTCTAATTTGAATTACCATTTGTTTCATTCAGTTTTGATTGCATCAGGTTTGTGTGGTTTTTATACAGAAAATTTTCCTCCCTCCTCTGGGTATCAACTGTAAATCACAGAATAATAATGACAAAAGTTTGGTTTCATTTGAATGCCTATTATAATTCCATTTTGTCTCACTTATATCCTAATCAAATAAATCCCACTGGAAGTTAGCCAAAGGACAGAGCTAATGCAAATGACAGTAAATCAAGAACTGATTTTCCTGACATACAAAGTTTTAGCCTTTGTGGGACAAATATTTAGTCTGTAATGAAAAAGAAACACAGCAAAAGAGCAAGCTGAGCTATTTGAACAGCTTGGAGGTTGAAGGCACTGCCCCTACTGCCTCCTAAGTCCAGCATCAGCCCTGGACATTGGTTTACACACTGCAAATAAGAAGGGGCACAGCCCATTAGGACTTTCAGGCTAAACGGTTTCATGAGAGTGAAAAAAGTATTTGTTATCTACCAATTCCATTCCTCTCTTGCAACAAGCATGCTGCTGGAGTTGTAAAGTTACAAACAAGGGTAAAATTACAAATGCTGAGTACGCTGCTTGAGCTTCGCACAAGAGCACAAACTGCTCCTATAGTTTGAGAAGGCAGCACAGGCATGCAGGTGCCTGTTGGATCGTCTCATGTGCCTAAGTGAACATCAGTAAGAAAGTAAGCAATATTAGGTTGCATTCCCCAAAAGACAAAGTACTCAGCTAAAAATTTACCATCATAAACTGCAGGCTAATAAGGTCTTTAGAATCACAGAATCATGAGTGGTAGGGGTTGGAAGGGACCTCTGGAGATCATCTAGTCCAAGCCCCCTACTAAAGCAGGTTCACCTAGATCAGGTTGCACAGGAACATTTCCAGGCAGGTTTAGAAAGTCTCCAGAGACAGAGACTCCACAACCAATCTGGGCAGTCTGTTCCAGTGCTTCATCACCCTCAAAGCAAATACAATGCAAGGTTATTTCTTTCTCTCGAAAATTTGTTAATCACAGAAGTCAATGTGGAATTACTGAAATATCACTCAGCATTGGACCTGGATGGTTCTTCCACTGGACCCCTGTGAGGTAGATATTGCACCACATGAACTAAGCCTTGAAGGAGTCTCCATTGTGCCACACACTGTACAAGCATTTACAAAAATATGTGCCTGAGAGGTTTCCATGTGAAAAGCCATGTTGACTCCTTGTTCCAGAAGGGACAGAAGTGAACAATGAGATTTGGGATGTGACTGATTTCATCTGACTTCAGATATATACAGTACAGATCCTATGTTTTAGTCACCAGGGTTCCCCTCATCCAACCATGCAGAGGTACTAATTTTATGACATGATTCATCTGACCTGTTTTGGATGTCTACTATAGGATGAGATAAGACTGCTTTCTGGCAGTGTCTGTTTCTCTCCATGAATCTGATGAACAGCCTATGTGGCAACTGTGCTGTAGGTATCTACACTTGGTCAGATGAATTCTCAGACTTGTTGCCTTTTCCTCCCCTCACATACACAAGCTGAGGCAAATACAATCTGCTGTTAAGATTGGTTTCCAAATTTCTGTTTGGAGAGTCTACAGAATACTGTCACCCAATCTGTATAGCTAAAAAAAAAAAACAAAAACAAAACAAAAAAACAACAAACAAACAAACAAACAAAACCCAAACCAAACTAAACAATTACACATTAAATGGTTTTAATTGTTTCTTGCACAGCAAGTCATCTAGTGGGTATTACATAGGTGCCTTCACCCCTCCTGTGGCCCTGCAGCAGGCTGCCTGCCTTTGTCCAGAAGGAGAGCAGGGGACTTTGCCTGTATAGCAGCAGCAGGTTGGAGCCTGAAGAGCTGAAGCATTTCTCCCGACCTCCCTGTGCTGTGAGGTCACTGGTGCTTCTTACGGGCTAGCACTAGCCTATCAACACCATGTTTTTTCCTTTCTTCAAATAATTTACAGGGCAGGAATTAAAACCAGCCTCGGTGCCCAAGCCAAGATATCTACATATGAACACTTAAAACACCCCTGGTATTTGTTTCAATTATATATAGCAGATAAGAGAAAATAGTTTTTTAAAAGTGGGCATTAACTGATATGTAAGAAACTAGTCAGAATAGCAACTACATCAGTGCCATTCTCAGCCTGACAACAATACAGTGAGAACTGGAGAAATGCTTCTAATCATGAGGTTATTCAGTACAAACAAAGAGTTTCATGACATTTAAATTAATCCATTACTTTGCTCTTGAACTGAGAAAAAAAAGGTTTTTTTTAAGGAATCAGAAGAGTAATTAAGTTGTACTGTAAACAGAATGTTTCATTTTCTTAAGTCAAATTTCCAAAGTCTAATTTTAGTTACACATTCTACCCTTTTTTATTTCTATAGTTTTCAGTTTTGTCATTAAAACAATTACTAATTCTTACAGCCATGTTCTTATGCTGCCATGTGCTATCATAGATATGTTTGTTTGGAAGTTTTAAAACAGCCCAGGCTTGCTTACCATTAGCAGGCTCTATGTCAATATGTAGAGAGAAAAAAGGTATTAAATATAAAGCAAAATAACCAGTACTATAAACTAGTATTTCTCAGTGTGCCAATGTTTTCTTTGACCTTTCTGATGTTATGATGTCACAACTCTACAGCTTTGGCCTATTTTCTGCATAGCCTCCACTGGGATAGATTTGATGGAAATAAACATCTTGCATAACAGTCCGGCTGTGCACTCAGCTTTTTTTTGTCTCTCTTTTTTTTTTTTCTTTTTTTCTGAAGGAGATTTTCCCAGCATGAATTCTGCACATACAATTAACATTTGCCAAATTTCATTTTCAAAATCTGTTAGGGTTTATAAGAAGATTAAGAGACAGAGCTGATGTGCTTCATCACGCTTCCCCTGTAATCACACAGCTTTGCACTATTAAAGAGAGCAAGAGGCAGGTTAAAACTGCATTAATTCCCTTGAAAGGGGAACTAATATAGAAGACTGTGAGTGTGAGACTTTGTACTACTGGTATTATTTAAACCAAACCCTTTCAGTAAAGAGCAATGATCAGATAGTGACTACATTCACAAACATAAAAAATACCCTGACAGCCTTTGCTGTTATACTAATAGCAAAGATGAGCATGAACAGTATTGCACAACAGAATCTTTAACACTTTCTTGTCCTGTTTCCTGTGTTCATTTTAACTGAATATCTAGCAGATATGTATATGGACAAAAATTGAATAGGAAATCTTCCTGAAGTATGAAATACGTATACAGAAATATTTTTAACTAAAGTTAATACAGAATTAGAAATACATATATCAAGAAAAAAAAAAAAAAAAAAAGAAAAACCCAACAACAAACAAATGCCAGAGTAGGTACAATGAACAGGCATTATCCAGGTTGTAAGTTGGGGAAATTTGCTGAGAAAATTTTGCAAAAGTTTCACTGTTGTTTACTCTTGTCAGTAAAATCACAGGAGGTGCTATTAACCTCTGCTTTTAAAATCACTGAACAGTTTTAAAATAATGACAACTAAACCCCAGTATTTTCATTTTTCTTATAGTTTTTGTTTATTTGTTCTTTCCACTCTTATGGCTTTAAGTCACCACATTTTACTCCATAGAACACAGGTGGGAGAAAAAACTTACTTAAAATGAGGAAGCTGAAATTTATGGTAGTCATTGGGCAGTTTAGTTAGGGTTGGTTTTTTTTTTAACTTTACAGTACCAGCTCTTCTCTTGCTTACACTGGTTTCACCCTCCTGGTATCCCTGTTGACATTGGTGGGATGACCTGACCAGATAAACAGCATACTAAACAATCAGGCCTACAATTTCCAAATCAGAAGTGTTAAACATTCCGTATTAGAAAAGAAATGGCATGCCACAGTGGAAATGAAGTAGCTTCTTCTCATTTTAATAATTAAATACTGCCTAAGCCGATGTCCTTCAAGTAACCTGATCAGTTATCTGCTTGCAAGAGCAGCCTGTAGTACCATAGAACTGCATCAGCAAAAGCCCAGCAGCAGACTCACCCACCCTCTGCAAGTTTGAGAAAACCCTGTTTCCAACTGCAGACTACAGGATAAATGTAGACTGGCTTCCTCCACTGGCCAAGCCACTGCATAAATAATCACATAATCAATTTACAGCACACAGGACAGGTTTTTCCAAGTATTGTTGAATTCATTATCTCTATCAGCAGGACATGTTATTATGTTTAATAGACCTCTTAAATATTTACTCTTCTCTGGAAATAACACTTCTTCAACTCAACATTCTGTTTAAAGTTCTAAGATTTTAGGAATCTTTAACTGGTATCCTTCCTGCCTTAGGAAAAGCTATGCAAGGTACAGTTTAACCTGCAGTTACCAGATGATTACTACTGTATCAGATGATTTAAAAGTTCTGAGACAAAAACCCTCTACTTCCGTCTTTCTTTCAGTCTGTCTCACTGTAAATTACACTATCACATTGCAAGCATTGGGAATGAAACTGCAAGGGGAATCTTTGCCTGTCTTCTAAATGTTTTTTCAGGTGAACCACGCCAAAGAACTGGAAATGCAAATATAAGTCAATATTTATATTATCTAACTTACCTTCAAGTTATGTACATTTTGATGTCCATAAAACCTGAAAACATGAATTTAAAGGTTAGTTTAGTGGATTTTAGTTTTACTTAATCTATGCCGTGAGTCTAATACCTATAAAGCAAGAACACTGGATTAATTCTTAAGGTAATCATAGAATCCTTTAGGTTGGAAGGGACCTCCAAGATCATCAAGTCCAACCATTGAGCCATTAGGGCTCTAAAGTCCTCTGCTAAAACAGATCAGAAACTGTCAGGGTTGGAAGGGACAACAAGGGTCACCCAGTTCCAACCCCTCTGCCATGAGCAGGGACACCTCACACTAGATCAGGCTGCCCAGAGCCTCATCCAGCCTGGCCTTAAAGACCCCCAGGGATGGGGCATCAACCACCTCCCTGGGCAACCCATTCCAGGGTCTCACCACTCTCATGGTGAAGAACTTCTTCCTCATGTCCAGCCTGAATCTGCCCACTTCCAGCTTTGCCCCATTCCCCCTAGTCCTGTTGTTACTTGAGATCCTAAAAAGTCCCTCCCCAGCTTTCTTGTAGGCCCCCCTAAGATACTGGAAGGCCACAAGAAGGTCACCTCAGAGCCTTCTCTTCTCCAGACTGAACAGCCCCAACTCTCTCAGTCTGTCCTCGTAGGAGAGCTGCTCCAGCCCTTGGATCATTCTCGTGGTCCTTCTCCGGACACTCTCCAGCAGGTCCACATCCCTCCTGTAATAGAGGCTCCAGAACTGGATGCAGTACTCCAGGTGGGGTCTCCCCAGAGCAGAGTAGAGGGGGAGAATCACCTCCCTCGACCTGCTGGCCACACTTCTCTTGATGCAGCCCAGGATCTGGTTGGCTTTCTGGGCTGCAAGTGCACACTGCTGGCTCATGTTGAGCATTAGATATAAGCCACATGGCAAATCCTAATGTTGCCAGGAAATGGTAAACTAAAGACCAGTGCATCACGTCAACTGAGAATGTATCACTGAACTTCAGAGTTGACAGAGACATTTACCTTTAAATTCATGTCTAATTCCAAAGGTATTTAGTGAAGGGTCCCCAAAATAAGTAAAATGAAATTAAATCCAGGCAAGTAAAAAGCATTCACTGTCTATCAAAATAAATTTCTTTCATGCACCAGAACCTTCCCAGACTGTATATAATGGCATTGGTTTAAAACTGGATTTGGAGAAAGTATTCTAGCCATCTAAAGACTATGATAATGTTTGGTTGTAATGAATGTTGTCAGCAATGTTGCAGCTAAATAACACCAAAGCCAGTCCACAAAGGAACCACTTTTAAGATGTTTTGATTTCCTGAGGAGAGGGAATTTGAAGAAAGGTATTCTGGAAGAGTATACAGGTAAACTTGACAAGTTCAAGCTGCAGGGAAATTGATCTCACAATTTCTCTCCTGTCTGAGAATAGAGGAGAGAATAGGTTTTGATTCTCTGCTGCCTCTGTGCATCCTTGATCATAGACTGGCTTTAGTTTCTCAGGAAATCCTTCTGAAAGACAATTTGCTGAAACACAAGCTGCTACTGAGTCTGCAAAGTAGGAATAGGGGAAAATGCCACCTGCTAGTGGTGTTTATGGAATCACACTCCCCTGTTCAATCATATTCCTCCCTTGCAAACTCCGATTTAACTTCTACCTGTGAGCCTGACTTCTGCTATTGAAATCCCCCTTGGGTTTGCATTCCTCGTACAAGTCACAAATAAAAAGTGACAAAGTATCATGACGTGAGGTCAGCACCATAATTCTGGATATACTAGTTTAGGAAGAGCAAGCACAGCAGCTCAATAAGAGACTGAAGCTGAAAAATGCAGGTTCTTCTTAAAGCAGAAAGTCAACCTCCACCCCTATGATGTATATTAGAGCTAAAAAATACATTAGTTACAACACGCAAGAGATAAAAATAAAAACAGACACACAATCATTTCTTTGTGAAACTGAAGTGGAAGCTTGTAGTGAAATAATTTGTGTAAATTTCTCTTATGGAAGTCTGAAAGTTTGGAAGTCTGGATGGCTAAACAGAGAGCTTTGGCTGGAACTCAGGAACAAAAGGAGAATTTATGACCTTTGGAAAATGTTTCTATAAATACATTAACAACAAAAGGAAGACTAGGGAGAATCTTCATCCTTTATTGGATGCAAGGGGAAAAGTAGTGACCCAAGGTGTGGAAAAGGCCAAGGTACTTAATGCCTTTCTGGACTCAGTCTTTAGTTGCTCCCTGGGTACTCAGTCCCCTGAGCTGGAAGACGGGGATGGGGAGCAAAATGGTTAGCGACCTGCTACATCACTTAGACATCCACAAGTCTATGGGGCTGCATGGGTTACACTCAGGAGTACTGAAGGAATTGGCAAATGTACTCACCAAGGCACTTACCATCATTTATCAGCATTCCTGGCTAGCTGGGGAGGTCCCCGTGTGGTGGAGGTTAACAAATGTAACACTCATCTACAAGAAGGGCCAGAAGGAGGATCCAGTGAACTACAGTTCAGACTGTCAGTCTGACTTTGGTGTCAGGAAAGGTTATGAAGCAAACCATCCTGAGTGCCGTTTCACACCATATACAGGAGATCCAGACGATCAGGCCCAGTCAGCATGTGTTCATGATAGACAGGTTGTGCTTCATGGACCTGATCTGCTATGACAACACAACTTGCTTAGTGGATGAGGGAAGGGCTGTGGCTGTTGTCTACTGGACCTCAGTAAAGCCTTCGACAGTGTTTCCCACAGCATTCTCGTGAAGAAAAGAAAACAGGCTGCTCGTGGATTAGACAGGTGCACACTCTGCTGGGCCAAACACTGGCTGGATGGCTGGGCCCAGAGAGTGGTGGTGAATGGAGCTAATTCCAGTTGGTGACCAGTCACAAGCGGTGTTCCCCAGGGCTCAGTATTTGGACCGCTTCTGTTTGACAACTTTATCAATTATATTGATGAGGAAAAAAAGTGCACCCTCAGTAAGTCTGCAGCTGACACCAAGTAGGGTGAGAGTGTTGATCTGCTTGGGGGTAGGGAGGCTCTACAGAGAGACTTGGACAGACTGGATCAATGGGCCATGATCAATTCTATGAGATTCAACAAGACCAAGTGTTGGATCCTGCACTTGAACCACAACAGCTCCATGCAATGCTAGAGGCTTAGGGGGGAGTGGCTGGAAAGCTGCCTGGAAGAGAGGAACCTGGGGGTGCTGGTGGATAGCCAGCAGTGTGCCCAGGTGGCCAAGAAGGCCAATGACATCCTGGCTCATACCAGAAATAGTGAGGCCAGCACCACTAGGGAAGTGATCATCCTCCAGTGACACTGGTGAGGCCATAGCTTGAGTATTTGGTTCAGTTTTGGGCACCTCAGTACAAGAAAGGCATCGAACTGCTGGAGCTGATCCAGAGAAGAGCAACAAAGCTGGTGAAGAGACTGAGGAATAAGTCTTATAAGGAGCGGCTGAGAGCACTGGTGTTATTTAGTCTGGAGAAAAGGAGGCTGAGGGGAAACCTTATTGTTCTCTACAGCTAGTTGAAAGGAGGTTGTAGAGAGGTGGGTGCCAGTCTCCTTCGGTAAGTAAAAAGTCATAGGACAAGAGGAAATGGCCTCAGCTTGCATCAGGGGAGGTTTAGCTTGGATATTAGGAAAAAATTATTCGCTAAAAGGATTATCAAGCCCTGGAACAGGCTGCCCAGGGAATTGGTTGAATCACCATCCCTGGATGTGTTTAAAAGTAGTGTAGATACGGTGCTTAGGGATATGGTTTAGCAGTGGACTTGATAGAGTTAAGTGAATGGTTTGACTTGATGATCTTAAAGGTCTTTTCCAACCTAAACAATTCTATGATACTCACCAGACACCATAAATGCATTTTAGTAGGCTGATAAAATATTTTGTTAGTGTTGATTGAAATCAGTACTGCTTCTATAAAAGAAATGTCTCATTCCTCCAGAAACTGCAAAAATATCTGTTCAATCTCAATAATTATGGTCAGTGTCAGTCTGTGGGTAAAATCCTCCCTGATCTGATTGAACAATCAATCAAAGATATTCTCCTACGAGAAGATACCCTTTCACCAATACTCACCTCTGAGAGATCTGTACTTCTTTGGTTCCTGGATGGAGGACTTTAAAGTTCTCAGAGACACTGAAGTTTCCTAAGAGTTGCCTAAGGGATAAGGAAACTGACGTGAAAAAGCAAAAGGACAAAGGTGTAACTTTGGTGCACAAAATTGCGAGCTGATACTGCAACTCTGCTGGGAATCACTGGCATACAGAGTGGTTCCACAGCTTTCAGATTCAAACTTCCATTGATAATTTAGGAAAGTAAACCTTCTCTTTCATCCCATCTATGTACAGCAATGTTGTCCTCTTTATCAGTACAAATGTTGTGGTTTGAGGCTTGGAATGGGGGCGTGCCCTTCCAGCAACTGGGAGGACCCCGGGTGGGGGTGAAACCATTGTATTCCCTCCCCTTCCCACACACACTCTGATAAGAGGCAGGGAGTGGTTTCTTGTTTCACTCCTGCTTGGGAGCTCGGAGAGGAAAGTTCTCCTTTCACTCCGTGGGACCCTGGAACCATTTCTGAGGGTTTTGTATATTTTATCTTTTGTATTATTCCCCTGATCTTTGTATATATTATTTTCCTTACCTCCCTTTTTCGTTTTCTGTTCCTTGTTGAACAATATACTTCATTTTTTTTAAAAGTGTCTCTCTCTCTCTCTCTCTCGAGGGGGTGGGGGAGAGGCGAGTACATAGTTCTGTTCCGTGTGGGTCCTGCCCTGAACCCCTTTTTACACGGAACCAGGACAACAAACAAAGAGAAAAATCTGTCAGGCATAGTAATGCTGAGCTTCTAACAAAATGATAAACACATGCAGTTCATGACCGCTTTATGGTAAATCAGGCTTTAAAGTTTAATCTAAGGCTTAGTCAAAGTTACAGGAAAATAGAAGTGGAAAATGTATGTCCACATTATTACAAAACATGTTTCTAGGAAAATTTATAAGCTGTGAGAAATTCATAAACCTTGGACATCTATGTCTTTTCCTCTTAAAACTGGTACATACTGTGTATGATTTATGAGCAACACTAGTTAAAAATTGGATGCCAAATTCAGTCTATTCCTTAAACCAATTTTATGTCCATCTATAAAAATGACAGATCCAAGATACAGTGTCAAAATGGAAAGGATGAAAGTATTAACAAGATTCAATGCATCACCTCCCAATTCTCCGAGCACTAGTCCAGAGAGAAGAAAGACACTTGGGTGGATGGAGGATGGTCTCAGGTCTCAAACGTTAACAGCACTCCCTTCCTTGTGACAGTACACAGCTTTGGAATATATAAGCATGAACTTGTAAAGGATCATATTTAAGAGTCTCCCACATTAGTTATTACTTACCTATTGCTAAGTTACATGAACTCTTACATTAGATGAGGATTCCAGGGTAGATGTCACACACTGAAATATGCAGACTTAGTCACAATCAATGGCTATGAGCAATGATTGAACAGTAAGAGTATCCAGGCATAATTTAGAAGGTTTGCCAGACCTAAAAGACATCCTTCTCTACCTCATGCTGCCCAATGGACGAAAGTGTCCAGTTCTGCACTATTACCTGCACCCTATGCCAAACATACTTCACTTCCAGGGCCTAAGAGGACTACTCCAGACTGAAAACTTTTGACTGCTTCCTGTGGCACCTAAGCCAGAGGAACTGTTGTCCAGTGAAAGCAGAATTTTATCAATGCCTACATAACACCTCCTTCTGCTTCATCCCTTTTACATGATGTGAAGAAGCATTATTAATGTGAAGCTCTTGCAAGAAATCTTCAAAATGAATATTCTCTTTTGTTTTCTACCCTGTTATTGGTGACCTGCCTTCCTTTTTAAGTCTTATATTCATACTCATCACATGAAGATATTGATGGGCAGGTAAAGCTGATGTTGTCACCCTTTTGAGTCAAGGATAAATTTACACAGACAGTGAACCTGAAAATGAAAGTGAAATTGGGTAAATCCCTTAGGTTTCTTGTATTTGTTTTTACTTCTCCATGAACCTAGAGAATATTCCAGGAAAGATTATGAGCTCTGATATAACCTTCCTAGAAAATAATTCAGAAGATATAGGATACCTACAATTATACAAGTCTGTCTACCTTATGAAAAGCCTCATTTTATACTTTCTTGACCTGCATGTGTCCTTGACAAACATGCCTGACTTTAGCTCATGCCATTGATGGCAATATGAGTTGCCATCTCATAAGTTAAAAACTCAAGAGTTTACAGTTAAGTGAACTTTTAGATCAAGATCTATGCTGACTGTATTGCATGCTTTTGTGGGAATCTGGGAACAGAGGGCAGAAGAGGTGCCATCTGAGCCTTCAAATCCAGTTCTCTGTGGTCTTTGCAAACCTGGCATGATGTGTGCCACATTAGACAATAAAGTCTAATTTAGAAGAGTCCACATCTTCATTGCACCACCACACCACTATACAGCACTTTCAAGAGTCCAGAGTAGCATCTGAACAAGAGCAAATCCAGCCAGAACTGTAGCACAGTGCAGGAACAGGCCAGGGAGGAAGGAGAGCAGAGATGAAAATCTAGATACCTGTAAGAGTAGAGGAGTTCAAATAAAAATGTTCAGATGAGCCTGGAAAGAGGACAAAATCTGCTGCTTTGCAGAGAGAAAAAAACAAATCCCAAAGTTCAGTCAGTCAGACCCATGGTAAAAATACTTTTTATGTCCTCTGCTTGTGGTTTAGCCCCACTGAATTAGAAGAACCACTTCAAGAGGTTTTGATGCATTTAGAAACATGAGTCCATCTAAGCCATAGCTATCTGTGGCACACATGTAATGCTCCTTAGGAAGGATAAAACAACAACAACAAAACCCAACTCAGATAAACGCTTCAAAACCCCAACTGTTCCATATATTCAATGGAGCTTGGTTTTGTTAGTCTATTAAAATAAAATTTGTCAGACTAAAGGTAGATGCCTGCTCGTATAACATCATTTGATGATCATGGAAAGAAAGAAAGAAAGGGCATATTAATTTCTTGCTAAAGTACCTATCTAAAATGAGTTGGATTTTTGTACCTGAAAAGTGTTTAGTTCACTCTATTGATTGGAAAAGAGATCCAAAATAACTAGCTGCAAGGCAGGTGTATGCTTTCTAAACAATAGTTGCATTAGCTGAATCGTATGCTTAAACTGTAAGAAATATTTTATTGTTTTAAATAGGAATTGCTGGCTTTTTTCTTTCAATAAATTTTCTTGCTTTTTCTTTCCTTTCTGAGTGACAGGCAAAACAGATACATTTCCTAAGCACATATATTTTTGTCTTACTCATTCCACTAAAGTTGAAAAAATAATACTTCTGCCTGAAAAGCAATGAAAAATATCTGCAAATAGTATTTCCCACCACCTGTGACTTAAGCCTACATTCAAGTGTTAGGAATACAGAAATTTAATTTTATTGAGTGAAGAAGTGATATTACTCATTATAATATAAATGATTAATGTGAATATTTTGAAAGGAAAATATCTTATAATTCCAGGGTATTTTCTCTAGTCCATTGTCAAGCAAATTCTTAAGGCTGTATTTGAAGTTTCCCACAGACATCAGTAAAAGTGTTTTTCAGCACAAGCCTGAACAAGCTGCACTTAAGTGTTTATACCCACAATCCATCCATTGCTGTTTTGAAATGGCTTGTTGCTTGCATTAATTTGTGAGGCAAAATTCTTCCTTAATAAAGTAGCTTATCTCACAGAAATCCAGTGTGTTGTGTTACTGCATAATTCAGGTAGGCTGGACAAAGATGATTCCTGACCTGTGCAAGCACAAAAAAATATATATGCTGATTTGGGTAAAAATCTTTCTCATTCTTATACAAATAGAGTCCAGTATTGCCATGATGGGGTCTGGAGAGAGAAAAAGCTGACTCAGCACAGGACACTGCAGTTTTATGGATTCCTTTTTGCATGTCCATGACCACATCCTCTGCTGTGACTGGCATTGAGCAGATCTGGCTTTCCTATAAACTGCTGCTCCACAACCTTGGGCAAGTCACCTGGGGTCGACTCTAATAAAAAACTTTAGTGCCAAAATCAAAAGGGCTACAGAATAAAAGAATTAATCTGAAAATAAACATCATAACTGCTGCTGAAACCTGGATGTGCCTGAGCTTGGCAGGGCCTACACTTTTTGCAATGTGAAGGTCCCCAAGTGCAGAGAAGTGCCCATACTCAAAGCTGATTCTGGCTTCCGAGTGGCTCAGCACCTCCTTACATGTGGACAGGGTTGTTCCTCAGCTTGTTTAACCCAGAAGATCTCTTCAGCATGCTGAAAACAAACGCAGCAGGACAGGGGTCCTTGCAAAATGCAGCTGTGCAATTTCAGCAAGTGCTGAAAGTCCCCTTGAGCCAGAGAACAGTGCAGATGTCTTTTCTGATTCACGTGGGTGTGACACCAAGCTGGTGAGCTGCACTGTCTCTTTCTTCATGTAGGTCTTGAACATTTTGCTGCACAGTGACCTGGCCTCAAAGGGAAGGAGTGTGTCTTCCACTACAATCCCTTGTCGTCCAGAAACATCACACAAAAGTTTCTACTGTCAACAGTGTTCATAGTGGAACCTAGGCAGGTGGGGGTATGGGAGACAGTGCATGAGAGTGAAGGTGAGACTTACCCCCATGCACCAGGTTTCCTACTTGGTAGCTCTGTGAAGTTGCCTGCTAGGTATCTGGTTTTAGAGACAGCCTCCTCCTCAATATGCTATCCTAAGACAGCTTCTCCTCCCAGGTCTTTAGGTCTCCCATTGTGCCATCCCAGGAGCTTTAAAAGACTTGAAAATCAAAAGGTCTGCATCTGCTTGAAGTATTCAGTTCCTTTTCCACCAGCACCTTCATGCCCCTGCCATCATGAACATCACAGTACTCCAGTGACAGACTTCTGCTTGCCCTTTTTGCCTGCAGTGAGGGGAGAGTCACAATGTCTCAGATCTACTTGCTAAAAAGACAGAATAGAAAATGGAAGCTGTCTGTATTTAAAAATTATATATCACCAGTATGTTTTCTACCTACATACACAACTAAAATGAAATCATTTGGAGTCAGACATCTATGTACCTATAAGGATATTGTCATTTGTTTCTGTTTCCCACCTAAAAAGAGGGTATTATTGTAGTCTTTCTCCTGAACCTTCTATATACCTGGGCACTGCAAACTTTGTGGCAGGGACCTGTCTTTTTTTTCCACTTGATATCTCATACAAAGTCTACAAGTCTTTTGTGTTTCAGTGGACTTGCAGTAGAAATAATAGGTAACGCTCCATATTACTCTGAGACCTATGTAAGTATTGTCCAGAAGCATTGGTACTTTAAGCTTCTCCCAAGACGTTTAAACACATTTCTTAAATGAAGATTCTTGTGCAAAATATTTACAATTAAAAATATATTTCTTGTATTCTTACAAAATTACTTTCTTGTTTTCAAGACACTGTTCTGGATTTCAGTCTTTTGTATAGGACCCTTCATGGTTCTTCAGTCCATGATATATTTTCTCAGCCTTGCATTTTGTATTCTGAATCATAAAGCTAAGCTTTGCTAGGACAGATGAGAGATTTAGATCTGCATTGGCCATGTGATGCTTAGCAGTAAATTTCCTTAACCTACTGCATAAAATACGTTCAGCCAAAGTAAAAGTGCTTTAGAGTTGTGTTCTTTTTGACACAACAGTGACATCTCCCAAATGCTGGAGCAAAAGACATAAAACCGATAGTCATTCTTTCACAAAGCTTAGACTGAAGTCTAAGAAAGAACTTTAAAAATATATTTTATAAATAATTAATATTTTATGGAAAGGACTTTTATATATTTTATAAATAATATTTTATAACTATGTAAACATATTGTACTACCTCAAAATGTCTTTGGCTTGTACTTCACTGTTTGGCTTTTCTGGTCTGGTTCGTCTGCGTTAGGTATGAAAATGTAATTCTAGAAGATGTTGACTGTCACATGCTAAGTTCACACAGTTTGGAAGCCTAGTTTCGGCAAAGCAATCTGCCTTTGTTGTGGACTAAACTTAAAGCTTAAGGAAACCTAAACTTAGTTTGATTAATTGAACCATAGTCTAAAGACATCCATTCTGCATGCAACAGAACTTTAGCACAGTGCAAAAATATTTAATAGGAGGTGATCTATTGTTAAGAGCATGGGGGATATTCTTCCAACCTAATTCTAGGCATATAAGCAGGCACCCTGAGTCCAAATCTTAAACTATGCCCTGTCCTTATGCCACTAGCAAGAAGCAGCTAGTGAGACAACACATTACTGTTGTATTTTATGCTGAACATCCTTGGAGAATATGAAAATTAGAGTTTCATAAATAAGCAAATGTTTGCTCAGAAATACCAAGAGTTCTGAAAGCAGATTGTGTTCATATGGCTGTAAGTCAAAATGGTCTTCTGAACAATACTCAAGATTATAATAAACATATGGTTGGTCCAGTCCTGAAGGGACATGTTTCAAGATTAAGGTCAGTTTATGTGCTCTAAGGGAATGCCCTGGATGTACTGTTTATTCATGGTGTTGATTCATGTTTGCCATTATTGGGACTGTGGTTTTGAAACTTATTTCCCACTCATCTCATCTAAACATGCTTTGGTCTGCATATTGATGTAGTCTTGGAGCACCTAAACAAAAATACTTTAGGATGAAGCTAAACCAGAAGCACCCAACACTCCACTCTACTGCATACCAGGTCTCCAACAGCACCTGTACTGTATGCCAGCTGCTACTGTATATTCACTCTGTTGGAGAAGCCTCCCCAGAGTAAAATCCCTGTCTCTGTTTCACTCTGTAGGTTGAGATCCATGCTCCTCATACTCCATGCACCATACTACTTGCAAATGTAAATAAAAAGAGCACAGGCCTGAATCTCAACTGCTGTTAAGTCCACATTTGTTCTTTAACACCAGTGAAGCTGCGCTGGTTTACATCACTTAAGGATCACAGTCTAGTGAAATGGTTTTGAATGAATTTCAGAAATATGTCAAGACAAAGATTTTACAGACATTGAGTTGTCCATTTCTGTTTTTTTTATTAGGTATTTCTTACTCTTCACATGTCTGAAGAGCAACTCCAGTGAAAGCTGAAAAGCAAGTGATGATACCCTGCTCAAAATGTTTCACTGTACTTCAGTAACTGCATGTCTTCTTGCTAATCTGAAGCTGTGATCCTTGAGGACTTAAATGCTGAGAGTAATAAAACAAAACAGATCAAAGCAATGTACAGATAATAAAAAATGGTTATCTAAAAAAAAATTACTTTGTTGTCTGGAGCAAGGCCTTGACTATGCCAAAAGACCTTGGCTTCATAAATTTATGAGTTGAGCTGTCCTCCATTTTATCATCAGACACATCTAATACAGACAATCGGCTGGCATCTAGGTGCATAGTTTTAATTTAAACTGTATTGCAAATATAGTTTAGTGTAACCACCAGATTTCATACAGAACCACCACTGAGTTTCTGAGAAGAAAGAAATGAAAGAAAATCAAAATATTTCACTTGTTTCTGGCATTATTCATTATTTTTATTATTAGTGAGTGGCTTGGGATTGTGAATGCAAAAGGATTCGAATTGTCCTCACTAGTGGTGAATATCTGTTTTACATAGGAAGCCATTAAACTACTTACACTGTATAGTTCACATTTACTTCCTAAGCAAGCAGGACTTGGATCTTCCTAAACCTCTGCCATTTTGGTTTGGAGATCAAAGTGGGGGATTACAGTGCACCTTCTGGCTTTGAAATATGTTACTGGTTTCTGTTGCAACTTCATCAAGACAAAATCCACTGTTCCAGGCCCAGTAGAAAACACATGATAAGAGACAATGTTTGCTCCTGGAGGACTCACCATCCAAATAAAAATATTCATTTTGTGTTGTAGAAGTTAGTAGAGAATACACCTGAGGCTAAGCACAAAATAGAGTAAAATGCAGTTATTGTGAATTGTTAAATAAAGCAGCACTGGATGAATGTGAGTTGTTGCCATGATTCAGGTGTGTTTTGTAAGGCAACTTTTTAATTTGTCTCTTCTTGTACACCACTAGCATTTTCCAAACGATTAAGATACCCCTGGCACAGCCTGTTAGTGTTGCAGAATGAAATGTACATTTTCTCTTCCGCATTATTGCTTTACAAATATGGGTTTTCTACCAGCTGTGTGAACCAGATAGACATTAAGTACTATCAGATCTGTCCCTGTATCTCCTAATTTGGAATCTGAACTGGTGAGGTCCTTGCCAATCAATGTGATGGACTTGTATCACTAAGGTGTTAGAAAGGGCTTTGAAATGGGCAAGCATGATATCCACCTCTAAAACTGTCCATCAGCTTCTACAGTAAGACATTTTTTCTGTGTATTAGATTAATCTATTGACCTTTCACACTCTGCTTTCCATGCTCCCACCAACTAATGCCACCAAAAATTTTCAATTAGAAATGCAGACCATCTGAAAATAAGGCTGTTTCCTTTCTCTTGCATTTCTTCCTCATTTACTTTTGTATTCATTCAAGGAGCCTAGAGAACTGCAAAGACTACATTATGCCCTGTTAATTTACAGCCCTCATTTTTCTTGGGTTACTGTGAATTCCAGTTTTTAAATAAGTGTTGCTATGTCACAAAAAGACATGTGTGTACATCTTGTATGCAGGGCTAATTTTATAAGAACCTAAGTGCTAGGATGAGGTGCTAGAATTCTAATTGCATATTTGTGAGTTACATAGCAGCAGAGCTGACAGGCAAACAAATTCTGGCATGCCATTTCAGACTATTTTGTCACAGAATTAAATTTCTGAAAATCTTGGTTTGTGCTTTGGTGTTTTTTTGCTTGTTTGTTTTCATATTCTTCTGGGGTTTGGTGTGGGTTGTTTTGGTTTGGTTTGGTTTTTTGTTTTGTTTTGTTTGTTTAAGTCATCTAAATTGAAATTAATTATTTTAAAGTTTCAGGTTCCAAATAACTTTTTCCTTGGTTTTTTATTTATAGTTATTTCTTAAGCGTGAAAGACTTGGGAGGCTAGAGAAAGTCAAATTCACAATACGAGATACTTGCTGTAGTAATTTGTTAATCATTTGAACATAATTTCTGCTTTGGTTCTACCTGGCTTCAGTCTCCAGCCATTTAGGTTTTTTTTTTAAGTTTTTTTTTTTTGGTTTGTTTTTTTTTTTTTACTTTTTTTTCTTTCCCTTTGGAAGGCCCCATTACTTTCTTCCTATGCCATATATGATGTCTAGTCCTTAAGCAACCATAAAGTTTTTGGAATTAAAGGTCTCTAAATTAATTATTTTTTTTTCTATTATAAAGTCCAACTGAGAGTCACCTTTTATTGGGTAAAATACTTTTTGTGTGACAAAAGACAGATTGGCATTCCACAGAAATATTAGCTGGCAGCCTGAATGAGCACAAAAGGTGGCAAAAAGCCAGTCACCTCAGCTGTGTTATGCAGCTCTCTGGGCTCACTGAGCTCAGAGTTGTACCCACATGCTTATTCTCTCTTTAAATTGCAAAAGCATGTAGGGA
>NW_008600884.1:57355-62183 GCF_000691845.1 Merops nubicus
AGGGAAATATTTGGAAAAGTTGTAAATGAAGACACAGCAGCCAGCATAATTATGTTCTGTTTCAGAGCAAGCAGCAGAGCCCAGTGTGATGTCTTTATCCTCTTGAAGCTAAGAGACAACCTCATATTGGCTTCAAAAGGGCTCTGATGTCTACCTTGGTCACCTACTTCTCTTCTTATTGCATTCCTCCCTTTCACTAGACCATTCTAATTCCTCCAAAAGGTCATGGAATCCCCTTGATTTGTACCAGCCAAATGTTTGATTTCAGTCAGGTCTGGGCAAAGGATTCATGGTTGGTTAGTTTGTTTATCCTGTATCATTTTACTTAACACTGGTCAAGCACAAAACTAAAAACCAAATAGCTGACATGTAGCCCTTATTCTTCCAAATCATCAATTACCATAACAGTAGCAGAGTTTCGTGAAGCCATAGTTTGGGGGCAGCCAGGTTTTAGCAACAAAGCTGGCTTATGAAATCTCATTTATCTCCCGTCCATCCTGCTGCTGACTCCTCTCCCTCACCTCCTCAGTGCTATGGGAGGAGTAGTCTATGGGGCCATACTGTATGTCACAGAAATCGTTAAAAAGAGGACCCTCCCTGAAATAACCCTACATTTCAGTGACCCCAGAGTCAGTGCAGACCCACAGGTACTGCTGAGCCAGTGGAAAAATGAGCCATGAGTGGCAATGGGAACAAGCAGCTCAGATGAGGGAAGAAAACCAGTCAACAACTTCTTCAGATGGCTTCTCCACCCTCATCTGAGTGTCATAGGCTAGTCCTTGCAGCAGAATTGAGCTGTGCCTACTGAAAGCAAACAGTATGCATGCATAAAAAGTGAATAGCATGCCCTGGATATTACCAATAAGATAATAAAGTAATAAAAAAGAATTTTATGACAGCTTCACAGAAAAACAAAAAAATGCTGCATAGTAACAAGGCCTGGGCTCTTCAAGGCATGTTATCAATATTTCATGAAAGTATGATGAAAGGAAACACTTAGAAAGAGAGTGTTAAATTTCTGTGTGACTATATCTATGGTGGCAACAGAAATAGTAGCTTGGACTCTGATTCTGTGTAGTTTCTCGAGGAATTCAGAAATTACCTGTGTGAAATTTACATAAAATTGCGACAGAAAATGTAGTGTTTAAAGTTACTGCATAGAGTTTTATTAAATAAAAAATCTTCAGCAACATTTTAAAAAAAAAATATTGATTTCAGTATCTTTCTGACAAGTCATGTGCACAATATACTAAGAAATATTAATTCTAAGTTTAACCACATTAAATGTGTGTGGCTCGAGCATTTCTTTCCAGGAAGAAATGACTGAGCGATATGCTTTCAGGTTTAACAAAATACTAAGGAGGGGTGATTAAAATAATAAGGAAAAGTGTTTCCATTGGAAAACACAATTTCATTGAAACAGAAATATTTTGAGTGAATAAATCAGATCTAATGAAATCCTCTGGAGTAAATATTTCCAATGAGCTGTTCTGATAATGTAAAAATACTTTATTTTTACTTCTAACTCCTTTTCTTTAGAATTTTCAGTCATATTAATATATCATCCTCCATAAAATATACCATAATATATCATGTACTACATAAATTAAGAAGACTACTTTTTTTCCTGAAAAATAAATGCTACAGTTCTCCTTAGTCAGTAATTGTATTTGAGCTTCATAATCTTCTGGAAGTTTCTGAGGAGAAGTTAAGGCATATACAGAAACATTAAAATTCCTAGAGAACTGCATTTTGTGACTCCCATCATCTTTGATTCCATGCTCAGTTTTTCCTTAATACTTGGGGTGACATCTTATTGAAGATGATGGAGCCTTCTGACTTTAACAATAAATGACTCTTTGAAGAAGATACCTAGCCACATTTAAGGGCCTTTTTGTCATTCATTAGTAAGTGGGTAGTGGTGGGAGAGGAGAGGAGAGGAGAGGGGAGGGAATGAGGACTTAACCAACTGAGAACTTTATATCCTGGGAACATAACTAATGTTAATGTTGCTCATGACAGTGGATGGATTAACAGTCTCTCAGTATGAATGTATTACGTCTGAAAACATGCTTAGCCATAAAAAAATCACCAATTTACCCTTATAATATAGTCTGGAAAACCACCCTCAGAACTACAGGAGCTGGTCAGTTTTTTCTCAATAAAAAAGGCCCTCTGCCATGGTTGCAAGATAGTTTAGTGGAGAGAGTCTGTGATGGGAACAGTGGGCCACCAAAAAGCATGTGAAAGCAGTAGGCTGTTTCATATAGATTACTAAAAACTCACAGGCATTCAGCTTCCAGATTTCATAGTTGCTGCCAGCCAAGTGAAGTCAGGGTGCAGCACTGAAATGTGTGGTTTTCCAGGAGAACATTCTGCCAAAGAGGAGTGGCATTCTTATCAGTAGTTTGGGATTGGTTTTGTGTCTGTTTGTTGGGTTTTTTTCATAGCTTTTCCTTAATTTGCATTTCTTAAAAGCCTATTTCACATATTTACTGCATCTGCAGTGATGAGTGAAAATACCTCAACTGGACCTGAGACTGGATTGTGGGATCCCATCTAGCAAAAATGCTAATGAAGAACAAATGCTTCCTTCTTCCCGAGGGCAACTTTAATCATGGAAGTGTAGCTCTTCTAAAAGCATTAACACCTGCAGTACAGTAAAGAGAAGTCAGTGGTATCCAATATTACCTTCTAATCAATCATGCAGAGGTGTTTTCATTTCAGGGAAATAATGGACACATTTACCAAAATCAATGAATTATATTTTGGTTAGAACTGAGTGAAATATGTGTGTATATATTCATATAAATGTATTTGTGTACATATATATTTGTGTGTATAGACATGAATTAAGTATATATCTATGTGTATTTGTGTATATGTATATGTGCAATCATATGGTTGCTGACACTCTCAATTTTATATATATATATATAATAAGACCATATAATATCTACTTATTCAGGAGTCCCATTGTTAATTTTTCACAATTATTTGACGTATAGTCCGTTCATTTAAAGATCTTCAGAACCTTGAACTGATTTCTGTCAGAATCAAAATCAACTCTGAGTACTATAATACAGTTTCAACCTTTACTGCTGAAGTCTAGGAAGAAGGTCTGTAAGCTTTGATGCAGACAGATTTTTCATGCTTAAAGGGGTCTTGTGGTTCTTAGAGAAACTGTACTTTGACAGGATAACACAAACAAGGGCTTGTAAAACATTCATCTTTAAAAAAAAAAAAATAACTTTGTCCACAACAGATAATATAAAAAAGGAAAAATAATGAACAAAATAAATGCTGTGACTAAAGTTGCAGATCCACAAAGGGTAAGAATTCTTAACTACAGGAGAATTTGATTTGGATCAGGAAACTATCAGGGCCAGGAATATGTATATATGAAAATGTTTTTAAGAAGGTTTTTAGGAATGTAGCTGAATGTGGGCTAAATATCTCATTCCCACTGATTTTCTCAATGGAGACAGTGGGCATCTTTGAAACCTTACCCTTATGCCCTCTTAGCTTCTCCTCCTATGTCAGATGCTCCAGTTACTTGATCATCTTTATGTAGCATTACTTGTCATAGACTGGATAGATGGGCTGAATATGAATCACACCAGTTTCCTAAGTCCTACAGATGTAACTCCATAGTTTAAATCTGGCCATTTGTATTTATGGATCTCAGCTTTCCTCACTGCAGCTCACGTGTCCATCCTGTTGGACATGGCCTCTGCTGTGGAACTGAGCTCCCTGGAGAATACCCAGTTAAGGGAACAAAATACAGAAAAGTACTTCATGCTGGCCTTCCAAATATGATATTTGATCCACCACAGTGAGCAAAATTAATAAACAACCTTGACAAAGCATCTGAGATTTCATCTTCTGGTAGTTCTATCCACACTTCTCGGGGATGTCAATTCTTGTAATCTAAAAACTTTAAACTGTCATATTGGTTAGATACAAAGCACACTGGCAAAGTTTTCTTCACAACTGGAACAGTTAGAGAGAAAAGTCTTGCATTAGCAGTTCCCATGTCATTTTAATGAAAGATAGAGACATGCAATGGAACATCTTGAACAACCTAGGTATCACAGTATGCTGAGTTTCAACTTTTGATGAGTTGATCTAAGTGGCTAACATACATATGCTTAACCAGTCCCCTTGCGAAGTGACGTGATCAGCTAAACTTCAACAGAGGTGGTTTAAGCTGATGCATGTTACTTTGCAATTGTGACAGCTCTGTCATATACAAGGTTTATTTACCAATTTATTAAGCTGCCAAACTCTATAGGTTTTATTTCCCTGTATGCTGACATACTGGTACATTTACTAATATAGCTTAACTAGGATGGGCATAGGTTCAGTATCATAAATATGCTTACACCAGTAGTTTATTCGCTTCCCTGTCTAGGCATGTCTTTTTGTGACAACTATGTAAACACACATATAATCATGTTTACATACCTCAATGCCACTGTAACCCTGCCCAGGCTGGGAAGGGCTGCTGCATTATTTCAGTTCTAGTTGTATAGTTACAGCACTGTACTTTTTGTCCTATCTGGTTCTTTCTGTAAGGAAACAATGAGGAAAATGAGAAAATGCCAGCAACCTAAAACACTGTCTAATAGGTGAAAATAAGACCAGTTTGTTAATGATTAATAACTAGTGACTGATAGAAGAAAAGTGGATTCATTCTGTGCCTTTGACAGATAAGTTAATTCGTGTATATTTTCCATATGTGAGGACATGTGAATGTTTTCCAAAACTCCATTGCATCCAGCCCACGAATGGATAATAATAATAATAATATTTAATTTAATATAAT
>NW_008600885.1:0-15038 GCF_000691845.1 Merops nubicus
CGGCGTGAGGGCACCTGCGGGCGGGTTCGTGCCGCCGCCTGCCGCGCACAGCGCGAGCTGCAGGAGCCCCCAGAGGGGCGCGTAGAGACTCAGTGTTCAAGGGGATTATGTGTGTGCACCTGCCAGACATACGTACGTGTGTGCGTGCTTGTGCACATCAACATCTCTATGTGCATACAAACCACGCGTGTGGACATCTATGGCTGTGGGTAGGTTTGCATAAACATACATATGTATGTGTAAACATGCATACATACCATGCATAGGACCTGTTGGAGAGGGTTCAGAGGAGGGCCACAAAGATGATCACCTCTGGAGGCTGGAACACCTCTGCTATGAGGACAGGCTGAGGGACTTGGGGTTGTTTAGCCTGGAGAAGAGAAGGCTCTGGGGAGACCCTATTGCAGCCTCCCACTATCTGAAGGGGGCCCACAAGAAAGCTAGGGAGGGACTTTTTACAAGGGCTTATAGTTATAAGATGAGGGGTAATGGTTTCAAACTGGAAGAGGGGTGATTTAGGTCAGATATAAGGAAGAAGTTCTTCACTACGAGAATGGTGAGTCACGAACAGGTTGCCCAGGGAAGTTGTGGATGTTCCATCACCGGATATGTTCAAGACCAGGTTGGATGGAGCTTTGAACAACCTGGTCTAGTGGGAGGTGTTCCTGCCTATGGTAGAGGAGTTGGGACTAGATGATCTTTAAGGTCCCTTCCAACCCAAACCATTCTATGATGAATGATTCTATGAGCATGATGTCCTATAGTGTGGAATATCTCTTTGGCCCATTCAGGCTAGTTGTCCTAGCTCTGTCCCCTCCTAGCTTCTTGTCTGTGCCCAGCCTCATTTCCAAAGGGACAGAGTGAAAAAAAGAAAACCTTGAGCCTGTGCAAGCAGATAGGCAAAACACCTGTGTGTTATCAACACTGTTTTAGGCACAAATCCAAAGCAGAGCATCACAGGGGTTTCTGTGAAAAAGCCCACTCCATCCCCATGGCACCTGATACAGATAAATACATATACATCTATAAATGCATAAAATATGTAGATGTATTCACCAGTACGTGTATACACAACACGTGCGTGGTATACAGTGAGCACCAGAGAGGCAGTACAGATAAGGCAACTTCCCTCTGCAACATGAGCAAGAGAGCCAAGCTTGCTTTCAGGTCTCATGCTGGTGGCATTTCCCCCAGGTGTAGCAGGGTTACAGCCTGCAAGAAGCAGCCCAGTGAGCCCCGAGTTTACCTGCAGCTCTTGCACACACCAGTGAGCTTGCTGTTGGATGAGATCAATGCCTTGCTGTAAGAAGTTCTGTTAGTCAATACTCAATTAATTCAAGCTTTTCCATGTCAGACAGAGGAAAGAGTAAAAGCACATTAATTGAATTTAAAAAAGATGTCTGTAAAAGGCAATCAAGTAAGCTCAAAAGGCACAGGGAATTCAGGGATAAGAGCTGACAAGCTACACCAGTTTGCAACTGGTTTAATTTTTTTCCCTTTGGTTTAAGGTGTCAGACAGAGTACTCTGCTGAAAACTGTGATGAGATCAAGATCATATTTTTTTTTCCTCTGTGGCCTCAGACAAGTCACTCATACCAGTAAGATTAAGACAATACTGTGCTACCTGGAAAGTAGCTGCAGGATAACAGCCATGTTCTCAGTTGTGTAGAAGGGTACAGGGCAATGAGTCCCAGCATCACCTGTGCGAAATGCTTTGGGAAGGTTTGTGGAGCAGGCATCGGAATAATCCTGCAAAGGACACTGTGAAGTATTAGGTCTCTCTAGTAACATAGCTAATGGGTCTTCTTAATATATCTTCTGCTTTTCCATTTTAAAAAATCAATACCCTTAAGCTCAGTAATTATAGCAAGACAATTTATCAAGAGAACAAAAATCTACAGAACCACTTTTTACACACATTGCACGATGAGAAGCTTTCAGGACCCTTGCCAGAGCAGAAGTGTGTCACTGTTAGTGAGCTTAGGGTCACAGAGATTCCCCTCTGCGCTTCCCAAAAAATCACACAAGAACCAGCTCTTCTGCAGTTGCTGGTAGGAAGGAGTGAGGGAAGAAGAAGAATACAGTTCTAGGGATTAAAAGAAATAAGAGAAGGTAGCCCTACCAGGTTTCTCTCTACAAAAGCAAATTTAAAAAAATCAGCGATAAAACTCGGTACTCAAAGCAGTGATGGTAACACTTTCTACTGAAAAGATTATCAGCTAACAGCGGGGAAGGGAGAGGACACCCAATTATATATTTTCCAAAGAGAAA
The DNA here is from genome assembly GCF_000691845.1 of Merops nubicus. Lineage (NCBI taxonomy): Eukaryota > Metazoa > Chordata > Aves > Coraciiformes > Meropidae > Merops > Merops nubicus. The sequence continues at coordinate 2,272 of NW_008600885.1, forward strand.
CATGGTTTCAGGGAAGGTTTGCAGTCTATATTATATTGGGTCACAAGAATGAATTTAATTTGTTGGTAAGCTACTGCAGACATTAGATTGCAGAACACTGTTTCATGATCAAAGTGGTTGGATTTGTCTGCTAGAATTAGTATTAACTTCAAGTTTTAAACATCATTCCTGGAAATGGAGGCCTGGTTTATACAGTGTTCTTGTAATTAGAATTAAAGATCCTTCTTATCCCCTTCTCAAAATTTCTCAGTATAGAGCTGCTCAGAGACTGCTTCATCATAACCTGAAAGACAGATAAACTCTTCCCCCCAGCGGTCTGTCTGAGACACTGACTGCCAGTGCTGCCCAGGAAAAAGATTCTTGGGCTTGTGATGCAAGCATTTTACATACTGTTTTGAAGAGTCATTAAAAACAACACAGAAGTTGTAAAACTGCTATAAAGGTTGACGCCTGAGTGCTTTCTTCAGGGGAAAGTGTATCACCTGTTTGAGAAGTCTGCTATTGTATTAGGCTGGCCATCACTTTTAGGAAGTCACCTTTCTCCAGCTAAATCCAGAAGACAAAATTTACTCAGTAGGTTGCTCAAGCCTGAACACATCCCCTCATTTTGCCGGTGTGGGGACAAAGTTGCAGCTGGGTGCTGTTACACCGCAGAGCTGAAGGGGAAACAACCCTGAACCGGCTATGGGACTCAGCAGGCAAATTTGGGGCACAGCCTAGGCACTCGGCAGTCTCACTAGGTGAACAGAGAGCTTGCACCCCAGAAGACACGACTGCCAGGATGGCAGAAAGTGTTGTCTTATGAAGCTTGTCGTGTGCCCAGTGGAGAGGCTAGGCTGAGGAAAAGTCTGTGTGAGCTCCGCTAACGCAGTCATGTCCACCAAGGGATTCTGCAGTGACTAATCCTCCAGTCATTCTCACTCATCGCTCATCCAAAAGAGACACTAATTGAGTTGACCTTCCATCTCAGCCTCTCTCCGTACTCAAGCCTCCTCTGACTGCCTGGCCTGCTAGCAAGGGAGCACCAGCCCTCTGGCCTGAAGGTCTCCTGCTGTCATAAACAATGCAAGGCATCAGTTAAAGCTCTTTGAAGATGATAGATAGGCATTTACAGCTGGCAGTGCAGGATCAAAGCAGAAGATGAGTTACTCTTCCTTTCTTCATCTTTGAAGTTAAAACATAAGCTTTGCAATGCAGGTTTTTGTTTGCTACATTTCAGAGTCCTGAAACTACCTGGCACCTTGATGCAGAAACTAATGTACACTTGATGACACTTGGGTCTTCCAAAGCAGCAGCACAAGGAAAGCCTATATCACACAACAATGAAACACCTGTCTCTTTCCAGAGGGAAATTCTCCCAATCTACCTGGCTTTTATTTTTTCCAAAGACTGACACAGAAGTCTCACAGTCAGAAATCTACATTTTGAGGGGAGATGTGTTCTTCAGATTGTTCATTCAAAATAAAACTGAGTTTCAAAGATGAGAATGTTTTGGTGCAAGAATGTGGTTTTTTTTTAATTATTCTTACTTCCTCCTCAAGCCTTTGGAGCAATTGGAGACCTCTGTGCTTGTGTTGCCTTGCTTGGAGCACCATATGGTGCCAGCCAATGGATATGGCAGTTCAGCTTTAAGGACACATTCACACGTGAGCATTCAGCACTATTTTAAGTTTTCAGGACTCTCCTGGAAACCTGTAGAAGTGATATATACCCATTTCAGGCTCATTGAGTCACAGTGCAGACATTCACATGTAAGGGAATCCCAGATGACATCTATAGCAATTACTTAAGGTATCTTTAAGGGTTTGAGCCTTAGGAAGAAAACCTTGAGCCTGTGCAAGCAGATAGGCAAAACACCTGTGTGTTATCAACACTGTTTTAGGCACAAATCCAAAGCAGAGCATCACAGGGGTTTCTGTGAAAAAGCCCACTCCATCCCCATGGCACCTGATACAGATGCTGTAGAATATGATAAAGGAATGTTAGACTGCTCTTCTGCTTTCTTCTCCCAGCTCCATCATTTTGCTGCAGTAAAGAAGGGGTGTCTGGGTATGCTAGCACTGTTCCTCCCTTTAATTCCCACTGTATCAGACTTTCACTACAATATGAGGGCACCTACCAGGGAGCTTAGGCCTACGTATTGTACAGGGAACTCAGATCAGGAAAGCTGCCAGTTGTCCCCAGGATGAAAGTATCACCATGGCAGCAAGGTATTGCTGGACAAAGAAGTCCAATTTGGCTTTTAACTTAGAAATGAAAAAAAAAAATCATATACAGATAACATGGCACAAAAGGTTTACCCTTCATTTGAGCATTTCTGGAAAAAAGTCCCAGGAGCGTAGAAACTCAGTTAATAGATGGATTATTGTTAGCCCGGATCCCTTAAGCAAGCACAATGGATGCACTGTATTTGCCAGGTTACAGAAAAGGGTGCGGAGCAAAATTATTTGTCCTTCAGACCTTGAAAGCTCTGGCATTTGCTGTGCAGAGGGAGGGGAGACATTCCAGGCATACCATCATCGAGTGCCTCAACTGGAAACTCCTGCAAAAGATGCATTATTCAGCTGCATTGAGATGAATCACTACCTAAGGCTCCTAAACAATATTAACATTATATTAACATTTCAGTCAAAGGCATTAATAAAAACAACACAGATCAAGAACTTACCCCATTAATCATCTGTCTAACAAGCTGAAGTAGTTGCCATATATTCCTGCTGACTTATGGTTCAGAAGAGCTGCAGTTTGGCCAGAAGCACAAACTACTTTCATGGTTTAGCTAGATATTAACTAGTCCTTATGTCTGTACAGATGGTAATTATTCAGAAACATTAGTATGCTTTTTTACAGGAGACCACCTTCTTGTGCAGTGCTGAGGTGAGTCGTTGCTACAACAGCACCAAATCCCACCAGTATGCAAAAGCAAAAAAAACCAAAAAGTGATTCAGTAATTTTCCCACAAGCTAAGCAAGTGTAAGAAAGAACTGCTGGGCAGCCTCCCTCCACTGACAGCATCCATCAGGAGATCTAGGACTGAAGACTGTCTGAAGACTGTCTTCTTAGTTCAAGCTATAGGAACTTCTAAATTTATGGGAACATAATATCCAGTAAAGAGGTGAAGGAAAGAATCTTATAGGAAATAACCCGCTGTGGCTCTGACTCCACTAGTGGAGAAGAAAAAAAATGCACTAATAATGGGAATATGATTATTCCACAGTTTGTAAATTAACTTCTCACTCAGATCACTTTTATCCAGCTACAGAGTTCTCACTGAAGTACAAAGATTCTTGTCATTCATCTGTCAGACGGGAAGGGAAAGATCAGTGAATCGGACAGGGAGGGCAAGAGGGATATTATCCATGTTACTCCAGAACTCCAGAGCCCTCCATGCAGTGTTCTCCCCATGTCAGGAAGTAAGCTGGGAAACAAATGGATACCCTTACATTTATGTACAAAATTGCAAATCCTTCTTCAAGATTCTGATTTTTTTTTTTCCCCAAAGCAATTCTATTCCCAGTGCAGCTTCTCTACCCTAGAGCAGCTATTAAGACTTATGATCTTGTCAATTTGTGCTGAGTATTTGGAAGAATTATTCTTTAGAGACCTGTGCCTGTTTGTAGTGATCTTCAAAAGCAGCACTAAGGATTGGAAAAAAAGAGGCATTTTAATATTATGAGAAGCCTGGTAATGCTTAGGAAACCAGAAGGATTGCTGAATTAGCATTTCTTACTTTTTAGTTTAGAAATTAATTCTATGACTTTTCTACAGATACTCAGCACTAGCCAGCTGTGACTGATTTTTTTTTAATCTGGCATGTCAGCTAATCTTGATAATAGAAATGAAAACAATATTTAGATAGAAAATATCCTGGGGAGATAGAAAACCAATTTGTGGAATTACAAGTACAGAAAACATGAGATGTAGAAGAAGTAACCATTTAAACATGGACATAAAGTGTGGTCTCCTGTGCCACAGGAAGACATTGCTCTACAGAAGGATCTAATGTGAAGCAACAGCTTCCAAAAAAGCCCTCTTTCTGGGCAGGTCTTTCTGGTTGGTCATTTGCAACATCTTGGACTACTTTGAAAATGCAAAAAGAAAACCCCTACATTCACACTTGCTGCCAAAGCTGTCTCAGTTTCTTCCTCTGACATTTCCTTAGTAACAGCTACATGTGGAGATATTAGGCTGCAAAAGACATGAGCATCATGATTCAAGACAGCCAGCATGGCTTCACCAAGGGCAAGTCCTGCCTGCCTGCCTGACCAACTTAGTGGCTTTCTATGATAGAGTGACTACATCAGTGGACAAGGGAAGAGCTACAGTTGTTCTCTATCTGGACTTCTCTAAGGCTTTTGACTCAATTCCCCACAACATCTTTCTTTCTAAATTGGAGAGATATAGACTTGATAGGTGGACTGTTGGGTGGATAATGAACTATTTGGATGGTCACATTCAGAAGGCACTGGCCAACTGCTCAATGTCCAGATGGAGACCAGGGACAAGTAGTGTCCCTCAGGGGTCTGTACTGGGACAAGTGCTGTTTAATAGCTTCATCAATGACATAGACAGTGGGATCAAGTACACCTCAGGAAGTCTGCAGACGACACAAAGCTGAGTGATGCAGATGACACGCCAGAGGGTTGGGATGTCATCCAGAGGGACCTAGACAAGCTTGAGAAGGGGGCCTGGGTGAACCTCATGAGGTTCAACAAGGCCAAGTGCAAGGTCCTGCACCTGAGTCAGGGCAATCCCTGGTATCAATACAGACTGGGGGATGAAGGGATTGAGAGCAGCCCTTTGGAGAAGGACATGGAGATACCGGTGGATGAAAAACTGGACATGAACTGGTAACATGCACTTGCAGCCCAGAAAGCCAACTGTATCCTGGGCTGCATCAACAGAAGCATGACCAGCAGGTGGAGGGACCCTTCCTTCTACTGCACTCTGGTGAGACCCCCACCTGGAGTACTGTGTCCAGCTCTGGAGTCCTCAGCACAGGAAAGACATGGACCTGTGGAGCAGGTCCAGAGCAGGGCAACAAAGATGATTAAAGGACTGGAGCAGCTCTCTTATGAGGAAAGGCTGAGAGAGTCGGGGTTGTTCAGCCTGGAGAAGAGAAGGCTCCAGGGAGACTTCATGGTGACCTTTCAGTACTTAAAGGGGGCCTATAAGAAAGATGGGGACAGTCTTTTTAGCAGGGCCTGTTGTGACAGGACAAGGGGTAATGGTTTTCAACTAAAAGAGAGTAGATTTAGACCAGATATAAGGAAGACATTTTTTACAACTGGGGTGGTGAAACACTGAAACAGGTTGTTCCCCAGAGAGGTGGTGGAGGCCCCATCCCTGGAAACATTCAATGTCATTTTGGACAGGTCTCTGAGCAACCTGATCTAGTTAAAGATGTCCCTGCTTACTGTGGGGGGTGTTGGACTAGATGACCTTTAAAGGTCACTTTCAACCCAAACCATTATATTGATTTTATGATCAGCCACAAGCATGACCTACTCCCTTGTAGTGTCAGAGGTAGTCATCATTTCAAAAGTCACAAGGCAATGTGACAGTCCCTTTGTCCTGAAGCAGATCATGCTTCTACACAACCACCTTGTTTCTTTGTCAACATTGTCTCATTTTAATCAGAATTTCTTGTAGAGATATCTGTCGTGGTGCCCAGGAGGATGACAATAAGTTACATCTTGACATGCACATATGGATACCTGCACATGAAGGAGGTAGCATGCTAACAGCTGTCTTCATCTGAAGCATCAATCAAGAAGAGCAGAAAGCTGTAAGAAATATATTTAAGCCCAGAGCAGCCTGACTGACATCTCCCAGAGTTCCTAGTAGGTATTTAAATGCCTCTTAACAAGATAACTGGTTATAGTTAGCTGCATTAAAAAAAAAACATTTCAGATACCTGACTTGGGCCTCTACTGACTGCAGCCTTCCTTATATCTTTGCAGAACTCACTCACTGGTGGACAAATCACTTGTCCTGATGTCTATTCCTGGTTTTGCCCTGCAGACTCTAGGTCTTACCTTGTAGTCTAAATCCATAATCCAAGCCCAAGCAACATGAATTCCCCTGCCCACCCAGATATGGACCAAGACAACATGTGGCCAGTATTTGGCCTCTCAGGAGAAGTGTCCTAGCTGTCTTCTAACCTAGGGGGAGACCAAGAAAGAAATGGATCTCTCATTTTTACTCCTTCTGGAGCCAAGCAATCCTTTCAAAGTTGAATCTGTGTATAGTTTATTCACTTTCAAAATTCTTAGCTTTTGCAAGTCTTGTAACTCCTGAAACAGGGACTTACATCCTGCTGTGAGAATGACATAAGGACTTTCACCTACCTAGATGAGTATTCTACACCAGCACTGCAATTGTGGGCTTTCTGCATGTGAAAGAAGAGTTATAGATAATCCACTAAAATCTGAAGATCTAAATTTGATTTTTTTTTTTCCTCTACTATGGAACATTAGGCTCTGCTTTAGAAGACAATTTATGTTTGTTGTCAGGTGGTCCTTTGAGCTAAAACAAAACACCCTTAAACGTAATATTTATGTACAAAAAAAGCACCTCACAATAGTTTCTGTTGCAGTCTGATTTTCTTTGACTAGCTGAAGCCTCATGTAGTTCCATTTGAAAACTGAGCTGAAATGAATTTTGAACCAGCTAATCATAAAGCATAACGCTGTCTCTTCAACCAGGTTTCTTTATATTGTTCTTCATGGTTAGTTCCAGCTTAATACATGTGCAACTTCATACTGTTTCAATCATAAGTGCCCCAATAATGGACAAAGGATACTTGTTATTAGAAATAGTTAAGCTGGGTCATCTGGGTGATCATTCTGGGTATGACCAGCTTTGTAGGACAGACAAGGAAGTTCTTGTTTTACTTTTCTTCTGTGGCTTTAGTTAGCTTTCTGTCGGCTTTATCTCTAGTCTGGCTTTGCTCATCTTTTTGAACGTCATTTAATTCATTTGTGTGTCACAATAATGCTGATATTTAAGCAGTGGCGTTCTCTAAATGTTGCTGCTAGCTCAATTTCATGTAGTTTCTCTATTCTTAAGTGCATGTAGTTCCTTTATCTCTCAGTTATCAGACTGATAGTAAAATTATTGTTTTATAGTGTTTGAAGGACTGAGTAATTTGTGTTAATAAAAGACAGATCAAATTAGCTGTCTTTAAGCTTGCACATACCAGTCTGAGAACTTCCAGAGATTTTACCTGTAACTTCACTGGAAGCTTTAACCTAAGGACAATTTAGGACTTGAACATAACTGTGAAACTTTAGGTTTCACAACCTCTTTTCAAAGTTCAATTAGGGATAGAATAAATTTAAAATGTAAGTGGCCTCTAGACTGAGTTTAAAAGACAACACACATCAAGTATTTCTTGCGTGTATTTCACAAAGACAGAACTCAGGATTGAGGTTTGACCTACGCTACAGATTTGTAAGAATGGACACTTTGGGCAAAGCAATGATTTTTGTGCCACTTGCAAGCCTGGTGGCTGCACTTGACGCAATTCTTTACTTCACAAGACAATCAATCCCTCCAGCCAGCTCTATTGCTCTTCAAAAGGACATCCCTTTTTACTTTACATTGAAGAATATCCTCTTCCTCCTAGAGCAAAAACGTTTTTGAAGGGAGCCCACATGGTAATTAAAGCTTATTTCTGAGCTTTGTGGATGACCCTGAATGCATAAACTGCTCTTAAAAGCAGCTGTGAAACTCTGGTATGATGTTTTACTGAAAGACCATGGATCATTTCTTTGATCTCTTGCTTACATTGGGGACTTCACAGCATTCTAGACAACAGACATCGTAATAGGCACATAAATATAGAGTATCAAAAACAAGTATATAAGTTTACAGTCTCCTAAGCTCTGCAGCCTCGCTATATCAGGCTTCTTCTAGAAGTACCTGGAAAACACTCATGATGTAAAACTTCCCCAAAACTTAATAGCTACATATCAACGGGCGTATCTGGCAGTAAACGTGTTTTGTCCTAATCAAGCAGAACCTACTCAGGCCACACCTTAACATGTGAGCAGCAGATCAAACATATACACAATACCAGACTGGAAAGTTACTGTGCTCAGGGCAGGCATCAAATAGCCTCTTGCTTTGTTCCTGTATTGCATCCCCTACTTTTACTGAAGACAGATATTTCTAACACCCACATCTGTGGTTATCTGTGGGCTGAGGCAGTCATCAGACTACTTTGCCTGTAAAAAACTACTTTCTCTGTGCTGGTAACTCAGAGAAACCTTGCAGTGAACTGCAGAAGGAGCTTCTGACCAGCATGTCCCATGGAAAACTTGGGGCTAACTAGAAGCCTGCAGCTGAAGAAAAATTGTTTCTTTTTTATCTGTACTGACAGTAGCAAAGTGGACATTTCCACCATTTGGAGCCAAGAAGAGAAGAAAATACAGCAGGTAAGAAATATGGGCTATGCGTGCAGCAGGTGGGGTGTGTTGTGTGTGAAATAAATCTGAGAGGTGACTGTGTATGTGTTTGTAGACACATGTCTGTGCACATTTCTTTCACACATTTCTGTGCTGGTTCTGCTCTCCTGGACTCTGGCAGATTAGTCAAAACCACTGAAATACTTAAAAAAAAATGTTATGGTTCTTCCCCTTTGAAGATATACTGCATGCACACACAGTGACAGCACATGAGTCACTTCCAGCGGGAGGGAGAAAGAAACTGCTGCAAATTATGTTTCAAGAAGTTCCTGCCTCCAGCATAGATTGAAGATAGATTCAGGTGACTCTTAAACTGTGGTCAGTCCTCTTGGCAGTCTCAGCAGACTCACCACTTCTTTGGTCCATGCATCAAATTCATTAAGATAGCTTGCAAGGACAGGGGAAAGGTGAAAAGTTTTGCTGGCCTCAGTAAAAAGTCACACTGATACCAGCTGACATCCAGCTTTACCATTACATTATGGTTAGTATCAACTCCAACTTTTGTAAGGTAATTCACTAGAAGGTGCTGTAAGAGCACTGGTGCTGGGAGTTGTGGAAGAAAATCTGCAGCGTGCTGGGAACTTTGCTTACAGTGATGGATTTGCGCAGCATGTTTGAACTTGGACGCCCCTTAATGTCCTAAATTTAATTTACCAAAACATTTCCTGCCAAGAAGAAAGAGGCCTGACAGGAACATATTGAGAACCAAGAAAAAGCCACCACATAATACCAGCTGCCATTCTCCCTGTGGGGTTGTAATGGTTCTTGCTGTTCCCCTGGGCTTTAGACCACAACATACCTCTCAGGTTTTCCAGTCTACTTATTGTGCCAGTATTTGGGTGGGAACAGATCAGTAAATTGCAGAAGCACACATCTTTTTGTCCTAACTAAGGCTGCAAGGCAATTAAAATAAGATGTATACTGATTTTATGTTCAGGATTACAGTATCCAAAAGTAATTTATTTTTTTTACTAGAAGAAAAGAGAAATAAATAGTTTTAGTATTCTCCAAGAAAAAATAATTTTAGTACAGGAAAAAAAAAAAAAAAGAAGCAAGCAGCAGGGACTTTAGAAACTTATGTGGCTTATAGATTTGAACCCTTATTCACTTCCAAATAAGCTCAGTTCTTTCAAGCAGTCTTTCAACACCATGAATATCCTCTTCCACTGCCAGCCTTTCACGAGCCACTCCAAGTCACTCGGCACATTGCTGTTTAGATGGAACCAAGCACAGGAACAGCTGAAACTAAGGCTTTCAGGCTTTTAGAGTATTAGAAGCTTTTTGTTCATTAGGATCTCTGAACAATGTACATTCCAACATTTTAACCTTGGATTTAAGGCTAAAAAGGTTGGGGGCATGTACTGAAAGAGCTGTGCTAGTGTGGTGTGCATAGAGCAGCCCAGGTTATTTTCCTTCTGAATGGAACAAAATACAGTTGAGCTGCCTTTTTGGCAGCTTTACAGGAATCCTCTGGTGAGATCACAGTGGCCCCACGTCACAGTGTGAAAGGAACCCAACTCCTCATTGTCCTTGGTGAAAGCCCTCCAGAGGATGGTCTCTACAGAGCTCAGTTCAGAACTGGCAAGCCTGGAAGAGAATGTGTCAGCTTGCACAGGTCAAGGTCTCCATCACACGGGTGCATCTCTAATTGACCAGTAATAATGTCAGTGAATTACAGTTCATGTCCTGTATGCAGCAGACCTTGTGGCTGCTGGTTACTGCAACATTGGAAGGTTTCTAGCAAAGTCAGCCAGGAACTCTCCAGGGCTCTGCCAACACAGCCTCTTTTGGCAGCAGAATTAAAAGCATGAGAACTTTCCCTTGGCAGTAAAGTTAGTAATTCCAAGCTTTCACTAACAAAGCTCAGCTTACTGAACTGAACCAAAGTATTACAGCCTTATCCGAGTCATGCTTTGAGAGCAGATTCTTTCACATGGTTTGTGAGATGGCATGGGAAGTTTCTGCTTTTGACTACAGCAATTTCATCTAATGTGGTTTGTAACAGAAAAAAAAAAGGATCAGTCCAGTTTGTGATGGAGATAAGATTTCTCTCATTAACAAATAAAGTATTCCAAATCATTTAGGAGTTTTTATCCAGGAGAGGTCAGCAAGTCTTGTATTGAGCCCTGCCTGCTTAATAATGAAAAGATGGTTATTATTGGATGTATATATATATATTCTTGAAGAGTGGTCAATCTCCATTCTCAATTATCCATGCAAATCACTGTTTGTATTGATTCTAAACAGGATGGGTAGCTAATATAAGCTGGCTACAAGAATAATGTTTTAACAACTATTTTCTGATATCACTTAAACACATTCATAAATGGGAGATGCAGCTATTTTTTACCTCCTTGAACTGCCTCCTCTTCCTCAACACAGTGATGGTGCCTGTTGTCTTTGCTTTCTGGTTCGTCTTCATTACTGCAAGGATGAAATGCTTGGGTTCAATATGTTTATAGATGAAACTCTGAAGTCAAACACACTTAGAGTTTGTTTTATCTTCTGTTGTGGAATTCAAGAGTTGCCCTATAAAGAAACACACCTCACGTAGTTAACTTTAAACCTAGACTTGTCCAAGTCATTACTCACAAGTGATCACTAATGCGACTTCTAGTGTCTAGTGGAGACATAAGTTTAGTAAAAGAATCCATGAAACAAAAAAGAGAATCTCAGAGGTGAAAGAGTTCAGGAAAAACTTAACACAAATATTACAGCAGCAGCCAGCTCCTCTTCTGCATTCCCCACATGACTGATGATAATGCATTAAACATGCCAGCAAGCATTTACCTTGTTCTCTATTGAATAGAGAGCAAAGGTCTCGTTTCATAGCAAAAGCTCTACATACATCTATACATCTATATTGCCTAGACTCTCAACTCTCCCCTTTTAAAAAGCTATCAGGTCCCTGATCCAGTTCACTGCACCACAGCAAACAGTTGAGCAAGAGTAAAAAAAAAAAAAAAAAAATGAAAAGGTGGGGAGTACGATACTTTAATCCAATTTTACTATAGGACACTACATCCTGTGAAAATGTGGCATTACTTGAAGGTAATCCTAATGTCTGTTTAGCAAAGCAAGGGTACTTTTATTTACCTGATTCAGAAAGTGAAGGGGTGCAGTCTGTTTTCAACATGAAGCTTCAAGTCCAGGGCAACTTTCCAGTTTTAATGAGGAAACCCTCCTTTTGTAAAAATGGCGAGAGTCTGTGTTAAAACTTAATCCCAAAGAATCCTATCTTTAATGCTGCCTTGTAGCCCTGCAGTACCTGGAAGAACACTGATGCTTGAGCTCCAGTGCTGACCCAGCTGGTGTTGGGGTACTAGCCTTGCCAATGCTGGAAATGTTTCGAGCCTAGTTTAATGCTTGGACATACTTGAGACATGTGCAGTCTGACTCTTTTAGGTTAGGAAGTTTGCAGGCCTCAGATATTTTCTGACACTTTCCTGTAATGTTTGCCAGAAACTCTTCATAAAGGTCCTCTTCGTAAGTGCCATAAGCTACACTTTCCTTTTTCTAGGATTGCCTACCTTCAGATGACCTGTATAAATGTTCAACCATGGCAGCTCCTACTATAACTTGGCAAGATCCTCCACAAGTCTCTGCTATGTATTTTTCAAACTTTTTTCTGCTAACATACCAGGTGAGCTGTATAAATGATTAATTTCTAACTCACTGTCTTGCAGACGTGTTACTATAAAGATTGTAAAGCAACCTTAGCCATAAAGTGCCTTAAATACTCTGAGCAAGTGCTCAAAAGAAAAACTGCTCCTTTTTTAATGTAGCTAAATAAGAACATTTGCTTTAAGAGTGCAGTTACTCAAAACCTTCTTTGTTGGTTCTGCTTAACAACAAGTTAATGAAAAGACTAAAAGAAGCATTATGATTTTGCTTTGCAGCACCTTTTCAGTGTTATACCCTCCTCTGCCTCAAACAAAGGGCTCTTTTCTTGTGTATTACCTTTCATGGGAAAATTTGATTTAACACAAAATTGGTTTCACCTACATTCTTATAACCATGCACTCAAAAGCAAGAATATGTTTGTGGTCTAGGTGGATCACTGTGGTAACACAGAGGACAAAGGAACACACCTATCATATCCTCACCAGATCTTCTAGCTAAAAAGTCAAGGTTAAAGGGAATGGGGCACCAGCAGAGCAGTAATGCATTTACTCTCACACTCATTACTTGCCTCATCCTCTGTTCGAATTAATGTTTTATGGAAACCTGTTGAACATCCCTGAATTAAGCTTTGAATGTAGAAAACATGGTTAGCAACTGATGTCATTTACCTGG